>NW_015438359.1:104870-189883 GCF_001293395.1 Leptomonas pyrrhocoris
TCCTCGTGTGTGTCGTTGTCTGTCGCAGCACGACGGTCGTACACGATGACCACCTCGTGCAGATATATATATATATATATATATATATATATATGAAACTACTGTGCATACAAGAACACAGCAGCAACGCAAATTGTTCCGCAGAACGGCGAGAGAGCGAGATTGTGTGAGAGTACCTGTGTGTAAGTGGAGATGGGGGAGGCGGGTCGTCCACACGGTGTGCAAAAGACTGCGGCATGATGCGCAGGTGTGCACGAGCACCTCTGCCCTTTTTCCAATGTGTGTTGCTTTGGTGGCATCAAGAAACCAGCAGCGAAGCTGCGTCACGCGCTTTACGCCGCTGCTGCTTGCGCATCGCCGTCGCCCTCGCAGCGGTGTAGCAGTGGCACACGGCGACCTTGTGGAGGCCGCTTTCCTCTCGTCTCGCATTCCTTTTTTGTCGGTGTGAGGCACCAAATTTTCCTCTTGGGCGTTGAGATCATTTTCCCCTCCTGTAGGAAAAAGAGAACTCAAGTGCAAACGAAGAAAAGAGAAAGGAGGTAGAAAACTAAAAACGGCGTCAGCACGCCACAGCCACTCGCACATCAATGGTAACAGCGCAAAGCGCTAAGAGATAATAATAGGATAATAACACGAGAAGATCGGTATGCACATGTGTTCGCGAATAGGAAGCATTTTCTTTCTTTGGCAGCGCAAGGCGAAAAAGGGCGGACGAGACATTCTACTCCCATACGTCCTCCTTCCCACTCGCAAGATCGCTCAGCCTTCCCTTTTTAATGTCACGCGCCTTCTCGCCTTCTCTCTTCATGGGGCCATGGGTCCTTCTCTCAGTCGTTCTCCGAAGCGATGTCGTCGGCCTGCTGCCGATACGCCGGGTTGTACGCCGCCAGCTCCTGCCGCATCGCCTTCATTTGCTGATTGCGCTGCGCCAAGAGCTGCTTCACCTGCTGGAACTGCGTCGACTGGTTGAGCCGGGTCGCCAGCTCCCGCTTCGCCTCGGCCACCTCCGACCGCAGCGCCTGCACCGCCGCGTACACCGTCGGGTCGTGGCTTTGGCACCGCGCCGCCAACTCCGCCGCCACACGCTCCTTGTCGTTCATTGCGTCCTGCATGGAGAGCAAGTTGGCCGTGTCCGACGAGCGGCCCGTCATCACCTGCGTGTAGGCGTCCGTCACCTGCTGCAGCTTCCCCTGAAGGCGTCGAACTTCCGCGTTGGCCTCGGCGAGCTGACGGGCAGCCTCCCCGCCTGCCTCCGCTAGCGTCAGCGGGGCCAGTCGGTTCGTCGGCCCACTCATCAGCTGACGGCCGTGTTCGCCCATCGCGTTAACACCGCCGGCGTTGTTCAGCACCGCCGTCGCGTCCACGCTTAACGTGAGTCGCTGCAGATCCGCTTGGCGGAGGACGGCTCGAATCAGCTCCGCGGAGGCGGCCGTGGTGCTGTCCATCTGCGTGTTCACCACCCCGAGCAGCATCGCGAGCTGCCCGTTCAGCATCTGCGCCACCTCCTCTTTGGAGTAGCCGTCGCGCCACAAGTTGCCGCTTTGAAATGCACCGGCCTCAACGGTAAGGTCGCGCTTGAATTTGTCCAGGGAAAGCTTGGACCAACGGAAAAAGTTGTCGATGATCGCCCGGGACTCGGAGGTCAGGCCGGATAGCGGGTCCATTGTGCCTTCGCCTGCGCCGGCGCCTTCAATGCGAGCAGTGCGTGTGCTGCAGGGCCGCCGAGTACGCCCTGCGCCGTTCACCGTCCTTTTGTTTCCTCGTTGCGTCAGCTGCGCAGTCCTCTCACGGAGTCGCCGAAAGAGCAACGCCGCAGAACACCTGAGGAGATCACCGCACAAACAGATGGCGCGCCACGAACGCGCGAGTTCGCCCCAACAGTGGTGAAGTGCACAACGGAGTTAAAAACCAGCCGCGAAGGTGCGCAGGCCTTACCTCACACTTTGGACGGTGGCGGCCGTGTTAATGCTCTCTCTCTCTCTCCTCTATGGTGTTTGTTGACGGTTGCTGTTGTTGGTGGTGGTGTAATCAATCAGACCTTATTGCATAGGAGAACAGAGGAGGGAGGGAGAGGCGAGGAGGGGTCGGCATTGGAAGGAGAAGAGAAATGGCGGAAGAAGTCGTCCAGGCAACAGAAATACACCCCGGGGAGATCTTCCATCGGCGCTGCTTTGTGTTACCGTGCAAACAGAAAACCAAAACGTGGTGGAGCTCTTATTGTTCTGTTACGTGTGCGTGGGTGCTGCAACTTTCAGCTCTAAGGGTGTTAAGTGAGTTTGGAAGACCGAAAGTGTTGCGCGAGACAGCGCGCAACATCTGCGTCCCAGCAACCCCTCTCACACCCCACCACCACCACCACACACGCCTCTTTTTCCTCTATTTCATTAAAACGCCCACCACCACCACCACCACGGCCACAACAAACGGAAAACCACGAAGACGTCCAGCAACAAACTTCGCAGAGGAAAAAAGAAAGAAAATACCAACGTTATCGCGTGTCCTCCAGCAGAGCAAGAGCTGCCGGTGTTTGACGGGGAGGATCGCCCCACCACGCAAACACAGAACCGATAATAAATAGAAAGAGAGAGGAAGAGGAGGAAGCGACATCCTTCCTTGGGAAACAAGATTTCTCCCGGTGCTGCACCCAACGTGCACCGCAACGCTGCAGTACACCCCCACTCCCTCTCCCATACGATTTAGCCGCAGCACTGCATCACAATACAAGCAAATAACAACACCGAGCAACCATGATAATTCCTTGTGGCCCATCAATATTTATAGCCGTTACAAACCTGTTTAACACTTAAATGCGTAGATGTGTGGGTATCTCGCTGACGACGAGGTGGAGAAACAAAACAACGCAAACGTGTAGCTCCAACGAAGAAAGGACCAGTTAGCCGTCTCACTTCGTTACTGCCGCGGTGTAAGTCAGGAGGAGAAAGCTCTATAGGCCTGCCCTGCTGACGGCTTCTCCGTTTGGCGTCCACAATACAGCGTCCTTCATCTGAGGTTGTTGTTGTTGTTTTTCCTTCTCCGATGCGGAACCTAAACCGCGACGTTCCTCGGCGCCTTCGCCTCCTCCTCCTCCATCTTCCTCACCGTCTTGGCCACCGCGTCCGCCGTGAAGGTGTCCAGCCAGTTGCGAAACACAGAGCCCGTGTTCTTGTACGTCAGCCGCAGACGTCCACTCACGAAGTCGTCGGGAATAACGTGAATGTCACGCGCCTTGCGGACCGCGGCGGCGTCCTCGTTGACCTCCTTCGCCGGGGCCGGAGAGGGCGTCGTCTGCGGTGGCGGATTCGGCGAGCTGCTGCTGGCAGGTACGGCGGTGCCTGCAGCTGACACGGGATGTACGGTGTGTTGCTGCTGGACGGACTTGGGGGCTGGGATAGTGATCCCGCTGGCCGGTACCGCGCCTGCTCCGGCTGTGGTGGTGGTGGTGGTGGTGGTGGTGCTCGTGGAAGTGGGCGGGTGATTCACTGGTGCGGACGCGATGGGCGACATGCGCTGCGGCAGCTGCCGCGCCAGGTCCTGTACACTGATGCCCCCGCTGCCCGGCGAGGCAGTCAGCTTCACGTGACCAACGCTGACGTGCGTGTCGGTCATGCTGGCGTCAACGTCGGCGGCAGCAGCGGCTGCGGACGGCGCGGCAGACGAAGGCGTGGAGGAGAGGTGGGCCGTGGCAGAGGCCGGTGTAGAACGCTTCCCGGCAAACGCGGCGCTGGGCGACGGCTCCGTCGTAGTCGCGGCGCTGCGTGGCTTCGGCACGAGCGTGTTGTTGCCGCTACTATGACTCGCGACGGTATGAGGACTGCGGGAAGGCGGCAGCGACGGCGGCGTCATCGCAGCTCGCCCGGCTGCGGCGTCCACGTGGATGCCGTTGGCGTGCAGCAACAAGTTGAGCTCACGCAGCTGCGCCGCGCCCTCCGTTGCATTCACCGCCGTCGTCGGTGCCGTCGCCGCCTCCTCCGCCTCTGCATCGGTCGGCTTCAGCACGAGCAGGGCAGACAGCTTCGTGATGGCCGCACGCGTGTCCTGCAGACGACCGTCGAGCCGTGTTCCACCGGTGAAAGGCTGGTCGTACACGACCTCCGCCTCACGCCCGCTCGCCAGCAGACGCACGATCGTGCCGGGTGCCCCAAAGGGGGTGCTGCCAGTGGCCCGGCAGTTCACGACTCGAGAGCCGAGACGGAAGGTCTGCTCCTGCGGAAGCGGCAGCGGCACCAAATGACCACCGCTGCTCCTTGTTACCGGGAAGTACAGCTGATGGCGGCTGACCTGCCGCAGCGTGAGCTCCTTGAAGGGTCGGTCGCGCTGCTCTGAGAGACTCGCCTCCAACTGCTCCAGTAGCTGCTTGGGGAAGGCCTCCTCCGTCGCCGTGATCATCGGTGTCTCGCGCAGCCCCGTCCCCAGCAAAAAGCCCTCGATCTCCGTCAGCACCTCGTCCGCGTCTCGATCGCGCCACTTGCCCGTCAGGAACATCGGCGGCTCCACGCTGTTCGAGTTCACGCCGCCGTCCTCAATGCACTGAATGAGCGGACGGAAGCGCGTCACGTACTCGCGGAGGACATCCTGCGCATCGCGGGAGAAGTACCACGTCCCGCTACCGCCGCGGTTGTTGCTCGCGTTGCCCACAAAGTCGCCCTTCTCCGCCTTCTCGAGGTGGTAGCCGATGTCCTCTGTGTCCTTCTCCATGCGGGCGAAGATATCCCTGTTGCCCATGTACCACGGGTTCAGACTGTGCTGCACGAGCTTCGCGTAGCCAACCTTGGCGAGGCAGCGCCCCGTGAACTTCAGGCACAGCCCGATCTCGCGCGAGCCGAATGCGGGCGAGGTGACGAGGGAGCTGCAAATCATGGTGAGGGTGCGGGGCATGATGTCCATCGACACGGCCACCTGCGGCAGCGCCGTCCAGTTGCGCTGCGCGGCAAAATGGGTGAGGTCCGCCGGCAGCCGCAGCGGCTCCTGGAAAACCTTCAGCCGCACCGTCAGATGGTCCCCCTGCAGGGTCGTGGTGTCGTGCTGCCCTGCCGTGACCACGGTGCCGCAACTGCCGTACACCTCCACCGGCGACCGCTTCGATTTGGGCTGCGGTCCGATGTAGGCGCAGCGGGCCCCGAAGGCGCAGTCGTCCTCGCTGCGGTCGCGCTCCTCGTAGCGGCTGTCCACCTTCATGTCGATGCTGTCCTTCGTGGCGATGAGGTGAATGGGGTAGCAGGTCCACGTGGAGGCGAAGTGGCGCTCGATGTGGCCGCGGCGGGTCATCTGCATGCCGTTGAAGCGGTGCACGTACACGAGCACGTCGACCTGCTCCACCGCAATCCCGAGCTGCGACTTCATGAAGCGGGCGTGGGTGTCCGCCTCCTTCAAGAAGGCGACCGACTCGTCGCGGTTATTCTTGTGCTCCTTGGCGCCGCTGTACGTGCCCTCCTTGCTGTATGACGCCGTCATGGACCGGTGCACGTCCTTCACAGATGCCACGCGGGCCCGCTTGTAATGCGGGAAGCCCACGAGCACCTCCTTCCCCACCAACGTCGCCACCGGATCGATCGACTTGGCGCTGAAGGCGTCGCGGGTATTGAGCAGCAAACTGTCGCTCTTGGTCGGTCGGCCAAAGATGGTGACCACGCCGGCCTCGAAGGACGGCCGGATGAGGTTCAGCTTCGACTGCATCGTGCTGAAGCCCTCCAGCTGCCGCGTGCCGACGAACGCGCCGGGGCAGAGCTGCGGAATGAAGCGGTCGATCGAGGGGAAGCTGTACACCTCTCGCTGCACCAGGACGTTGCGCAGCGGGCCGAACATGCTGTCGTCCAGCTCGTACGGCATCATGTTGCTGTCGAAGCGGAAGCGCAACGGTGGACCGTTGACGTTGTTCGCCGCATCGTCGGGCTCAACGTTCTTCTGCACCGAATCGTAGGCCGCGACAAGGACGCGCTCGTCAATGAAGGGGATCAGCACGATGCCCTCCCACGGCGCACGGGCGCCCTCGCGGTCGATGACGATGTGGTCCGGCAGGTACTTCGCCAAGGGGCTGTTGGGGCTGCGCAGGAGCGGCCAGTACGCCTTGGGCATCGACAGGTACGACATGGGCGGCAGCACCGCGAGCAGCTGCTGATGCGGAAAGAAAGGCTTGCCGAGATCGAAGTGCACGCCGGCGGCGATGGCGGGTAGGTTGATCATGTCGGACGCCATTGGAGCGTAGTAATGAGGGAAGAACCACTTCCACGACGGCACACCCTGGTAGTAGTAGGCCATGACCCACATCAGCCCCTCCACGTAGTGCTCGCGCAGCTTGCGCATGTCGTCGCTGTTCGCATCCCAGCCTCCGGCAAAGCCGTGCTTCTCGCCGTAGTACCGCTGCTTGAACTCCAGAATACTCGTGATGGGCATCGCGTTCGTCGTGTCGACCTCGTGCGTGGGGTCGCGACGGGCACGGTGCTTTTGGAACTCCGCCTCCTCCTGCTGCCGGCGGCGCAGCGTCTCGAACTCGAGCTTGCCGACCTCGTTCATCCACAGCTCCGCATTGCGCCAGTCAATGATACCGTTGTTCGTCAGGTACTTGTTCTTGGAGAGGACGTGGGCGCAGTAGAGGTGCAGCATCACCGGCATGCTGCCATCGTTAATGCCGACGGTCGGCAGCGTGGGCAAAAAGTCGTTGCCGATGAAGAAGCACATGAACACAAAGTCATCGATCACCCGCTCAAAGTCGAAGTCGGCCACCGCACCCGCCCGCGTCATGCACTCCCGCACCTCCAGCTGGAGGTAGTCGCGGAAGAGGCCGATGTGCAGCAGCACGAACTCGTCTGCCTTATGGAACGCCTTGTCCTTCACGATGCCCTTCGCCTCGTCCTCCTCCTGGCGCTCGCGCTCCTTGCGCGATCCGGGGCCGAAGGTGACCACCTCGCGCAGCAACACAAAGTGAGGCTCGTGCGTGGCGAGCGAGAGCATCACCAAGTCGGCGTCTAGCCCGTACATACAGTGCGTCTCGTTCGGGTCGTAGCCGGGCTGCATCTTGCGGCGGCGAACGAAGTCGACGATCTTGTGCTCCCCCTCACCCGGGCAGTCGTGGCCGGAGAAGATGACTTGGCAGTTTTGCCACGCCGGGTCGGTGGCGAGCTTCATGGTGATGAAGTACTGGAACTCCGTGCTCACCCGCACCATGAAGGGCGTCCCGGGCGTGATGCAGTTGCTGTCAAACACGTCCTTCTCCTCGGGCACCTCCTCGCCCATCGCCAGCGCCTCCTCACGGGCGATCATCATCTCATAGCCGGCGCGGTAGCGGCGCTGGCGCTGCTGGTTCATCTTCGCCCGCGGTGCGACGCCGTCGACGGCGAGCAGGAAGTACTTGCGCGGCTGAATTGCATTGAAGAGCTTCTCGAGGTAGGTGAACATTGCCTGGATCATCTCCTTCTCTGTTGGGCTGCGCCGCGTAGCGTCGATGTCGTTCGGGTGCGTGCAGTTGTGAATGATGCCGTTGATGTCGAGGTACAAGTTGTCGACCGGCGGTGGCGAGTCCTTGAAGGGGGTAATAATGGACGGGTAGCGCTCGGCCGCCCAGCGGAAGAACTTTGGAACTCCCATTTGTGAAGCCCAACGCGTGTGTGTTGATGAAGACGATGATGATAAAAGGAGAATATATATATATCTGTGTATTGACCGTGTGCCTGTAAGAGGGTCGCTGTGCTCCACACTTTTCTTCTCACCAATTTGGCTCACAACACAACACCAACAAAAGCAAAGATATTTTAAAAAAGAAGGCTAGTAGACAACAACGCCAAGCACGCACGAGGAAGAGCCGATGAGTTCCCCCCTTCTCTACGTCAAACAACAGCAGCAACAAAAGTTCGCGGAAAACCTCCGCTTCCAAGCACACAGAAAAAGAGGGGTAATAATACTAATGAAAAATACTCAGGCGAGACGTACGAGGCAAAGCGAAGGTGAAGTTTGCCTCCGTGATGAACGCACACAGAATCAGGAAACCAGCACGGCTTCAGTTCTACAAAGGCACCCACACACAAGTAGAAAGGAAGAAACGACTGTAGCAGTATACGTGATACGTAGATGTACGGGGATGCGAGCCAGGAAGTAGAGAACACCGTCTATTCGGAAGCCGTGTGTACAACGCTTTGCGGAGACAAGCAATATACAAGCAGGCTCTCAGGCGACTCCTTCGTCGAACGTTGTATTGCCGCGCGCTCTCCGTTTCAGTAATGATAAACTCTTTCTTCGTTGTTGTACGGGGTGAATGGCTGTAGCGTACCAACTCGGAATCGCTGGATGTCAAGCAAATGAATTACTAATAAAAACGAGGCAAATCGAAGTCAAATCATACCGAAGGCGCGCGAGACACACACACACACACGCACGCAAGGGCCCCGTAGGTGAATGCGTGTGATGAAGGCAGCTTCGGCGATAGGTTTCCACTGAAAGCAAAGCGGGAGGAAAGAAGTAGGACCGCACAAACACAAGAGAAAGGAAGGAGAGTAAGATGGCCACCTAACAATGACGGTAAACTCAGAAAAGGAAAGGGGGAAGGGAGTTGAGTGGATGGATCTCGTTTGAGAGATTGTAGAAAGGTGAAGAACGGCAACGTATGGTAGGGTTTTTCTGGTTGGTTGTTGCCTTCGATAAAAACACAAAAAGAGACACGCAGAGGACAACGAACCGAGAGGACAAACAAAAAAGCCGCACGTGGCAGAAGACACAAATTCTACTCTTTCAACAACCCGAACGTGCATTCAGCGGGGAGCGTAAGAGGAGAGAGGGGCGGAGCGGGTGGCAGCCAACGGCGCACGCAGCAAAAGTAGGTGGCACGTGCGTGAGGACACGGTGGGGGGGGGGGGGAGAAGGTGCACAAAAAAGAACAGGGGAGAAGAGTGAGGAGGGAAACCATGAATACGGAAAGGATCGAAGTGAAAAAGCATACAACACCGAAGCAGCCGCAGTACCTTCTTCTTCTCTCTTTCCGTTTCCTATTTGTCACCCGGCTGTCACTCGTCGCGGTGCGTTGTGGAAGCTCTTCGTGCGCTGCGGTGCAACGATGAACGCGGCAGTCCACATAACCGTCGCTTGAAGACGACGGCGCACGTTTGGTGTAATGCTGCGTGGCAAACAAGAGACCAGACGTAATCAACCGTTTCGCATGCGTCCATCATCGTTGACTGGGCAATTTGTCTTCATCAAGAAGCACTCTGTTGTTACTGCGGTTTGCCTTTCCTTTGTTCTTCTTTTGCTGTTGTTGCTGATGCCTTCAAAGGCGAACTCCGACGTAAACCTAAAAGCGCGGCGATGATGCAGAGGAGCACGGAGACCCGAGAAAGCGGCGTCACCAGCGCCTTCCGAGAAAACCAAGAGCACTGATGAGGATACAAAATGCGTAGAGACAAATATTCTAGAACACACAAGAAGAAGATGCCTTTACTTCACAGATTCGGGTCCCCCCCCCCCCTCTAAAGCCGCATGCACGTCTCTTTCGAGACATCCGCCCTCAAAAACGCGTTGTACGCCCTTCGCGTCGCTTTACATCGTGCGGGCCACACAAAACCAGGAGGGAAAAAATGAAATTGAAGGATCCCAATAGTACAGACATGGGAGCTATCCGCTGAAGATGAAAGAGAAAAGCACACACACACACACACATAAAGATATAAATATATATATATATATTACCATGTACATCAGAACGACTACTTTACACCCTTTCTTAAAAGAAAATACAAGAAAAGAGAAAAAAAAACAGGAACAGAAAAAAAAGGCTCATTTTAATGCGCTAAGCAGCAACCTCGGAGGCCGCCGCTGCGTCCAGCTGCGGCACCGCGGAACTCTCCTGCGTCTTCGTCGCGTTCGCCGACGCCGTGCCGGTGCAGGCAAAACGCGGCTGGCGGGCGTGGCGGCAGCCGACCACCGACGAGTTCGCCTTCAGCGTCCCGATGGGCGAGTACTCCTTCTTGGTCAGACGGTTCCGGTGATCAATCGTGTCGGCCTCCCGTGCGAGGTCCATCGTGTAGTCGCCGACCTGCAGCACTTCATTGCAGTGGCAGTGACGGCTGACGTGCTCGGCACCGGTCGTGGTGCCCTCCGCGCGTAGGTAAGCGCGTGGCCGATAGTCGCAGCTGCTGTGCATGAAGTTGCTGCGCACGTCGCGCACCCCCTGTGGCGGGTCCTGCGGCCTCAACAGATAGCTGTTGTAGCTAATCGGCGTGAAGTCGTAGCCCGCCTGCGACAGCACCGGCGGCGGGGTGTTCTTGTACAGCTCCTCCGGTGCGAAGGTGCGGGGAATCGGCTTGCTGCTGAGGTGGTGACCGCCCGCGTTCACCAGCGGCTTCAGCCGCGGCTCCTGCTGCGCCCGCCGCGCCGTGGAGAGGGACAACGTTTCCGCTTTGAACACCGCATTCGGGCTGTAGGACGTGGTGCTCCGGAAGGAGTCTTTCGACTCGGGGTTGGTGCGCTCGAACTGCTCGTAGTGGCCATCCGAGAAGTTCAGGCGGATCTTCAGTGGCCCCCACGGCTTGTCGTTCGCCTTCTGCACCGCGGACACGGCATCCTTGTAGGTGCACCCCTCGGCCAGGCTGAACGTTTTCCACGTGGCCAGCGGGTGGGTGGCGAGGCCGCCGCCGTTGTAGTTTGTGTGGTCGGGGTTGTAGCCCTTCTTACGCATCGCCGCCTTGGTGGGCAGGCTGAGCACCGCGTAGCTGATCGCCACGGCGTCGTTGCTTGGCTCGCTGTAGGTGGCGTCCATTACGACGATGATGATGTCTGTGTGTGCGGGTGTCGAAGAACAAAGAGACAAGCAAAAGAAGCACTATCTTCTTCTGCAATGATAAAAGATGGCGTGCAGGTGGTGTGGGTGGTGTGGGTGTGGATGTGCCTTGAAGAGGTGAAAATGAAAAAGACAATGGCTCTTGACAACGCACAATGAAGAAAGTATATATATATATATATACGTCGGTGTGAGTCGTTTAAATTGGCGTTCAAAAAGTGTTGTGTGAGCTGTGGCGACGCCTGCTGTGGAAGCGTGAGACGGTGCAAAAGAGCCGCGAACTGCACGCAAGTCCGGCAAACCGCAAGTTGTATTGTGCGAGCACGAGAGAGGCGGGGAGAGAATGCGTGAGGTGAACGGAAAAAAAAGTTAAAACGAGTCAGTGAGAGTTGCTAAAGAAGCAAAGGAAAGAAGAGGAGGCCATCACGTCCTGGAAGTCCTTTCGTAGTGATGCACGCCGCCCAAGAGTCTCCAACAGATGAGCGCATTCGCTTCCCAAACAGTACATGTATCAGCTCTTCTAACTCTATCTTCTTCTTTTTCATAAGCAGAAGAACACCCCATTTAGTCACTTAAAAGAAAGAAATCTGCTTTCACACGATAGGACAGGTGTGCGCTCTGAGCCGCAACGGCGCACGAGGCCTTCACGTCTCACTCGTCTCCCCAGAGGCCACGGCACTCTCCACCGCGAGAAGCTCGTGCGGCTCAAAAAATGCCATCGATGTCGAAGATGTGAAAGGCGCTGCTCGCGGTGCTCTCCCGCGGTCCGACCTCCGTCACCTCGTGCCCCACGTCGTCCACGTCCACCACCGCAGCCGGCGTGGCGGCGACGAAGGGACGGGCTGCCGTCGAACTTGACAAAGCGGCGGTGGTTTGCGGCGCAGACCGCGTACGCGCAGACCCACTCGCACCGCCACCACCGCGGCCGCGCCGGGCCGCCGTGCCTCTCCGCCTATTCGACGCGTGATGGACGACGGTGTCGAAGGTGTTGAAGGCCGCATTGGCCAACGCCGCTTCTCGGCTCTGCAGTGCGCTGCCGCTGCTGCCCATGACCACTTGATCCGGCACGACAGTATCCGCGTCTACCGTCGGCACCCGCGCCACGAGCATACTGGCGGCGAGCTGCCGACGAGCGCGGTGTTCCTCCAACTCCACCAGCGGCTCGGCAGGAGGCAAGGCCTGCTTCACAAAGGCCTTGCGCTGCTCCGCTGGATTTGCTGAGGTGGACGCTGTTGTCGCCGCTGTGGTATCGGCAAAGCACGGGTAAGGAGGCAGAGCGTACGGACTGAAGTGAACGTCGACCGTCCGTGCAGTGCCTGTCGCTCCTTCTTCCCGTTCCTTGAGGCCGGATGGGACAGCCACACCGCTATGGGGAGTTGCAGCAGCTGCCACAGCAGCGGACTTTCCCAGAGTCACCCAGCCGTCTGCGTCCTCTCTTCGCGGGCGCTTGTGCGGATGGGCCTCCGAGCGCAAAAGACCGTCGTTCCCGCTTTGACCCCCTTTGTGCAGCGCCGGCGGTCCATCCGCAGTGTCCGCGGCAACATCCGGAAAGAGCGGCTGGGCATCGGTGCGACGCCCTGTTGTGGCGGTGTCCTCGTCCTGCGCACCCGCATTCCACTCGCTGTCCTGGGTGTCGGAGTCGTGCGCTGAGGAGGCCTCGCCCAGCGCCAGCCGCACGCGGGCCCGCACCTCCTCTACCGTCTGCGGCAGCCGTGCATGGTCGGGGTAGTCGGCCAGCAGCAGCGGCGGCGGTGCACGTACGAGGACAATAGACTCGATCAGCAAACCGTACTCGACGCTGCACAGGCCCAGCGCATGCTGCAGGACGGGGAGGCAGAGCGCAAATGGCATCTCCGCCGTCTCGTTGTACAGCACGACGTGTCGCTGATGACGCGCAAAGAAGGATTGCATCTCCTGAAAGCTCTGTGAGGAGAAGGAAAGAGCCGCCGAGCCATCGGAGGAGGGCGTGACCCAGTCCCCGAGGGCTCCCTCCCACACCACCGTAGCGCCGGTGCAGTCCAGGTAGGTCATCACTTCCTCGTACAGCACGCGCTGCACGACGACGAAGGTCATCCCACGAAAGAGCTCACGGCGCTGCGGGTTGGGGGCGAAGTATGCAGACAGTTGTGCCTGCTGCACTGTTGACCCTGCTGTGGTCGTGGGCACGGGGGGATCCGCCACCATTACCGAGGACACCGAAGGTGAGACGGTGGCCGACGTGTCCGCCGTGTGCGATCCGCTACCAGACGTCGCCGCTGCGGCCTTCACCCCCTCCAGTGAGGCCTGGCGAGCGTTTTGGATCAGGTCGCGCCACCACGTCGAAAGCGGCGGGGTAAACCGGCGCGGGTCGGGCAGCGGCAGCTGCGGCGACACGCGATCACGAATCGCCGTGAAAAAGGTAGGCGAAACAATCGGCACCGCCCTGCACAGCATCCCCACCACTGCGGTGGAAGGCTGCACGGTGCTGGTGACTAAGAAATCTACGTGGTTGTAGCAGGAGGCGGCGGTCGTCGTCGTTGATGCCATCCCAACTGTGAAGGCCTGTGTGGGGTGTGAAGGGCCAGCGGGAGAAGGCCCAGACCCCGACGGCGTAGCCGGCACGGACGTCCGTTGACTGAGGCTTAGCACACCACTGCCTCCCAGAACCGCCGGGAGCGGCCTCGCACCCATCGGCACACCTTCCCCACCCGTCGCACTGCGCTCACTCAAGGTGTTGCGGCTCAACGGCTGTTGCTGCGGCACTGCAGAAGAGTTTTCCGCTGTGCCGTGGGGCGATGATGGTGGTAATGGTGGTGGTGGAAGAGAAGGGTCTGCGGCGATCTCCTCACGACGCACCCCACAAGATCGCAGGGCATGGGCCAGCTTCGTCTGCATCTCATCCTCGATGTCCTCGCACAGCACCGCCACGTCCACCCACGTCAACCGCAGCGCAGCGCCGTGGTGACCGAGCTGAATCGTGAAGCGCCGCCATGACGCACGATGCACGGGCACGTCGTAGGGCACGCCCTTTGTCAGCTGCAGTGCCGGCGGTACATTGGTCTTCTTGTCCGAGCCACTTCGATGCGATGCGGACCCCGACCTGCCGCGGGCAACGGCGGACGGTGCGTACCGTAACCCAACAATACCCGTGTCCAGCGCTGCCGTGGTTCCGTGAAGCGCGTTGGAATCCTGCGTCTCTTCATCCTCCTCGACGTCCTCCATGGCAGCCGCAACTGCGGTCCCGTAGGTGGACGAGTCGGTTAACGTGATGGGCTGCGGGGTGGAGGACGGTGACCTGTCCCGCCGCTCCTCCTCTGACGGCCCACCGTCGAGCGGTGGAAGCCCAACATGCAGCGTGAGGTGCACGCGACTGATGCTGCGGTCATCCAGAATTACAACGTGGCAGTCCTTCTTGCCGACTCGGTAGGTTTCGCCGCCGATGAGCCAAAAATGCGGGGTGTCGTGGAAGAATATCACCCACATGGACCGTCGAAGTGGTCACGATGGAGTGAAGATCTATGCGTGCTCCTCCTCTATACTATTGGTTGGTTGCTGTGTGTGTGCGTGCGTGTTAGACGTCTGGCTTGAGAGGGAAAAAAGACAAGAAGAAATATCTGTAGTCTTCGAAGGATACCCTGCGCGTTAGAGATGCGCTGCGTTGCAGGCGCAAAAAAAGGAAAAAGACGGAATCTCTGCTGGCAAACGCCCTCAAGCGGTGTGAATGGGCGCACGACGCGGCGGATGAACACGCACGGGGAGGAGGGGGGGGGGGGGCACCGTGTGCGTGAGACACTTGAGAGCATTCGCTGCGGTTCACGATCTCTCGTCTGTACGAGGAAAGGCACGCCAGGGGAAAAAAATAAGCGCTGCCAGTAAAATATTACTAATAAACGAGTAGAAAGGCGGTACTCGCGATTTGGCAGCACCACAACGAATGCAACCAAGGAAGACAGGAAAGAGGTGGAGGAAGAGACAGTGAAGAGGGTAGAACAGCGGCTTTTCTGCTCCTCTGGTCTTCGCGGTGGTTCTTGTGAGACGCCTTGTCCGCTGCACCGCCTCTCATACTACGTTGTCACTCAACACTGCAAACGTAGTCACCCTCATGGACGACGCCTTATCGTCAAAGGAGAATTAGAGCACCCCTGACCGCCTGTGCCGCGTGACCCCCTTGCCGCAATGAACGAGTAAAGAGAAGGTTTCCTTGGCGCGACCCCGGTGTCTTGCATTCGCAGAAGACAGTAGCCACCACTCCCACGCGCTCAAGAAGAAATAACAACGGCAGGTTCGATTGCTCCTTTCCGCACTGGCATTTTCCTTTCATTGGTATCTCAAGGGAGGCTAGAACGGACAAGTCCAACCTCTGAGTGTGCATGTGTACGATACTCTAAAAAAAAAAAGGCAGCGTTCTCCAACGCTCAGCAGCCGATAGCACTCCTCGCACGGCATCAAATCAGGAGTCGACAAATGTTGCGCATAACAAGACCAGAAAGGAAAAGCACCGCGACCACGCAGATGACTTCGTAACTCCGAGTCAGCGGGTCGGACACCACAGCCGGGCAATCCGCTGCTACATGGGCACATTCACCGCCCCGACAGGTGGAGGCCCCACACGTAGGAAGCGACGTGTGAAGGCTCGCATCACGCACTGCAAGCGGTGGCTGACGCTTCAACTCGTCCGGGGTGATAGACAACGGGGAGGGAAGACTCTCCGGAGGATAACAGCGGACCTCCTGCGCACCGACCTTACCGTGCGGGGTGAACGCGGAAACTCCGCCAGCGCAGTACACACCGCCGCTGTCCACGCACTCCCGGCAGCTTGGGCGGCTGCCGTAGAAGCACGTGCGCAGGTCAATGCACGGCGTCGGTCCGTCGCAGGTGCAGTTGCCAGCCGGGTAGCACCGCATGGTGGAAGGGCACCACCGCTGGGACAGGTTCACGGTGCACTCGCCGCACCCCGTGATGGGGAAGAGCGTGTACGCCCCTCCACCGCCGCCAACGGTGGAGGAGAGAAAGGATGGATCGGCGTGCTTCGACGAGGCGGACACACAAGTTGCTGCCAGGAGCAGCGACGCTAGGAGAAGGATCAAAGTACCGGGAAGTCGCGGGGCCGCCGGCGACGCCGCTCTCCGTCTTACACCAGCCGGGGCTGAACATTTTGCACGGCAGGCGGGCATTACGTTGACGTGCACGCGCAATCCATGCTGGTGAGGGTCCTTCCTGTGTTTGACTTGCTTTTCTCTTGTCAATGGACGTCGGTGCGCTGTTGACGAAGACGCGTGTTCGTGTGAAGAGGTGAGAAGAAGAGGGAGGGAAAGAAGCGAAGCCGATGCGATAGAAAAGGCTGCGTGTGGGTGTGAAGGTGAAGGTGCAAGTTGAGGGGAATTGGAATCGGCATCCCACGTATTTTGGATTTCTTTTTCCCCTCTGAGAAGCTCCAGCACACAAGCTGTATCGGAGCGGCCTCAAAAGAATCAGTCCAGCCAAAAACGAAAACCTTCTTTACTTCTTTGCTTGTGTGAGTTCCAGAGAAAGGGGGAAAGGGGAGGAGAGGTGCGTCCCGCACCTTCTCTTTCCTTCACGGCGCGTTAGGGAGGGGGGGGGGAGGAGGATACTGCACCACAAAAAATAATACAGGAAATGGGAAAATGGTTCTCCTGCCTCCTTACCTCCAGCTGTCGTGCATTCGTGACCCCCTCACCGCCAGCATGTCCGCCATCTCGTTTCCGTAGTCCTTCGAGTGTCCCTTCACGTGGCGCAGCTCAATCCCTTCCGTTTCGTCGTTGCAGGTGTTGTGCGTGTGGAACCTCTTCGGGGGGGAGGTCAGCGACTCGCGTGTGAAGGCGTACGGGTGGCTCGACTCGATCGCGTGTTGCTGCTGTGCGTAGCAGGTGTTGTAGGCATCTCGTAACCGAATCAGCTGCTTCCACAGGTCCTGATTCAGCACCGGCTCCTTCGTGGCGAGCTTGAAGCCGTTCGCCATCCACTTTACGGAGTAGCGCGTCAGTCCATCAATGACGTAGCGGCTGTCCGTGTGGATAACGAGGCGACGCAGCGGCCGCGCCAGCTCCGACACGCGCCAGTCCGGCGTGACACAGTGGGAGACGTCCAGCGCCTCTTTTGGCGCGCCGGCATCGACGAAGCCCTGCACGATGCAGTGGATCACCGCCCGCATCTCACCCCGGTTGTTCGTCTGCGCCTCGGTGGCGGGCACGGGGAGGGCGAAGTTGCGGGCGTCGTGGGAGCTGCCAAAGTAGCCGCCGTAGCCGGCACGTGCGCGGGGGGTCCCGTTGTGACTGCACGCCCCGTCCACGTAGACGACCTGGTGATGGGAGGAAGATAAAGGACTGTCTCCCTCGTACGTGGAACGCGGCATTGCCGTCTCGATTCTTGCGCGTCGCGTCGATGGCGGAGAGGCAGCGGCTTCCTCGCAGACACCACGCAAACGTTGCGGCTTCACCGGCGGTTCAGAGCGCGGCGTTTCGATAACGGAGGCGGAAGCCTCGCCTCCGCTATCATCGTGGGAGCTGCTGGGTGCTGGGTGTGCGTCGAGAAAAGCTCGCGCTTCTGCCAAGGTGCGAAAGCTTTTGTATATAGCTCCACTGAACCCCTTTACCTGCTCGGAGCATTGGTCCCAGGTCGAGTAGATGCCTCGCTGCTTGCCTATCGCCACGGCATAGAAAGAAGCCTTCATCAGCGACGCCGACGAGGAGGTGCCTTCCGTGTCCAACGCGCGTGGTGCTTCTGCTGTGATGCACGACGATGACGGCGTCGCTTCTGCAGCTTGCAAAATGCAACGACAGAAGTTGAGATCCTCGCAAATCTCCGACGTTGCGGATTTGTTTGTAGAGGCAAGTTGCCTTGGAGAGGCTTCCCTCGATTTTGGTCGTGTGTCACGCGAAGGTGCACGTCGCCTTGCTAATAAAACCTGCGTAGGTCGAAAACCCCCAAAGCGCGCTGCGCTGCCGCTGCTGCTGGTGCTGCTGGTGCTGCTGCCGTGCGGAATGCCCACGTCTGTTGGTAAAAATGGTGGCGGGAGGCGCTGATTTCGAAGGGAGAGAAAAGGCGCGGAGGTCAACGACGGTGGCGCAGTGCGTTTGACGGGTCGGCGAGAGACGACAGTCACCGTGTAGTGAAATCGAAGGCGAAGTACACGTAGTGCGCCTGCTAAAAGTGAAGAGTGTAGATACTGTGAGGACCGAAGAAAGACGGCGGCAGCGTCAACGACCATTTACTGTTGAATGCTGCCTCTGTGTTCCAGAAGAGAGACCAAAAGAAAAAGAAAAACAGAAAACGACGTGCGTAACGCTTCCTCACCTCTCGTTATTTCTAAGAGCAATAAAAGAAGAGTTGAGATGAAGGGGAAATGCAGTTTTGGTTTGTTCGGACGATGGGGCGAGACACTCCCCAAAATGTTTCACAGAAAACAAGGGAAAAAAAGCCGCACGACTTCTCCGTCTTCTTGCACCTCCTTTGAGGAGTCGATGCAAGACAGAAAGGTTGCTTGCGGGGCCAGTCTTTACGGTGTAACTATGAAAGAGAGAACCTACGACGATTACCTCGCCTCCTTTGCCTCTTCATCTTATTGATGGAGACAACGGATAATGAGCGCTTCCATGAAAAGTGCCTTGCACAAACCACGGTCCCTGTTCCTTCGTTTTACGGTGCTGACACGGTGATCGGCTTGACAGAATCCGGTTACGTTAAGCGAAAGAGAAAAGCAACATTGGAAGAAAAAAAAGGCTTGTGATAGGAAGAAGGAAAATCCTTACCCGGCGTAATGCGTCTAAGGAGCCGTAACCTATTCTTCCAGAGCAGATGCATGCAGCTTGTGTGGTTGACCATGTGCGCCACAAGACCTAAGCGCGTCTTGGCCGCGTCCATGTTCCCGTGTCGCCACCTCGGCACAGCTGCCAGAGGAGCGAACACACGTACCACAGGTTGGCCCACACACGCACACACACACACCAAACAAAAAAAAGGGCACGTCTCCGCCGACGTCAGCGCACCTCTTTTCGAACGTGCTACTTCCCACATGTGCACAGCTGCTTATGCACCTTCCAATCCGCCTTCTGGCACTCCGCCGTGCAGTACTTAGCAACCTTGCAGCGACTGCAGCGCAGCAACGGGGCTGCCATTAACACCGCGTTGGCCCCGCGATGGCAGCGGAAGCACCCATTCGGGCTCGGCAGCCCCTGCGCCGTCGTCGCGTCCTCCATGTCCATCATGTAACTCGCCGTCGCCACCGCCGCGCAGTTTTCGGAGCTGCACACCGGCTGGGGCAGGTCCTCCACGCGCGGAGGGAACGCCTCTGCAAAGAGCATTGTGTGGTGGATGAGTCGAGTGGCGGGGGCGGTCTTGCATGTGCAGCACATCGCGTCCGCCCCGGCGAGTTGCTCGAGAATGGTGGAGCTGACCTCCTCAATGGCTTTGTGGACGTCCGTCTCGTACAACTCCGGCGTGAGTTTGTTGATCTCGGTAGAGAACTGGAACTCCTTCTCGCCGACAGCGGCGTGGTAAATGTGAAGAACCATCGTTTGTTTGTTTGCGCGTGTGTGTGTGTGTGACGAACTTTGGCCGGTGAGTGCAGAGGTGAGGTGGCGATACGGCGTGACCCGAACAAATCCTTCTTCTGATACTGCAGGCAAACAGCCGCTACACAAGCGAGAGAATTGTTTGTTGGAAAAAAGGGCAAAAAAAATATGAGGATGGAAAAGCGGAGAAACAGTTCAAGGACTTTGAGAATCTTTTCTTTGTTTGTGGGGGGCGGGGGAGGGGGAGGGGGCGGGTTTCTGCGTACTTCGACTTGCTGCTCACTTCGTACACACCTTATTCCCCGTATCCACAGCGATAATCCTTTTCGTTTTCGTTCTTCTCATTTAGAGGGGGGCTTAACGCCACTACGGAGGCACTGAACACGAAACAAGAAAAAACAAAGCCAACATATACCAGCAAATCAAAAAGAGAGTTTACACAACAACTGTACACCGTAGATTACTGAAAAGGAGAGAAGGAAACAAAAACTTGAAAGGAGAGAGTCACCTGGGTCAGCAAGTGCAAAAAAAATTTGCTTTCGGAAATCGGAAAAAAGGGCAGATCTTTACGAAATACAGCACTGACGACGAGGGGCACTTGTTCTCTGAAATTGAAGTGCAAACCATAAACTTTTGACGCACGATACAGAAAACTGGACAGATACCCGAATCACGCCATTACTGTACCTCTCGCCACGCGCTGCGCGCTTACACAACCAGATCAGAGTTGCTGTCTGTTTGGACCTTTCCATCTCTTGTAAGCCCATCTTTTTTTAAATTCCTTGTTGCCATTCTTGTACTATATGGAACTGTTACCGGGTCCTACAGACAACCACACGCGACGCCTGCAACGAGAACGTGGCCTTTTCCTCACACCCTTCCATCACCAGCCACCACAAACACAGCCTTCAGCAGCGCGGTGGCAGTACACGAAAAAGACAAGAAGAAGAGCTGTTTCGCGCACCGGCATAATTAAGTTGACCATCAGAGAGAACCTTCACAGGTACTCTTTTCTTTTATTAGTATCCTCAAGAGAAGCAGTTATATGTGTGGTCCTCATTGCTGTCGGTGACCTTTTCCCATTTCTCTTTCATGAAAAATAAAAAACACAGAGAGAAATTTTTCGAAGATAAAGAAAGAAAGAAAAACGCAATTGCACGGAGGTGAACATCGCTCTCCATACTCCCTACGCAGCCTTGCACTAAACTGCGTTGAAGGGAAAGGACGATCACAAGTACACGAGATCCATTTCGAATGATCCGCAGTAAAGAAACGGCAAAAGGAAGACGACAAACAAAAAAACACAAGACGGCTCAAACGATGAAACGTGGGAAGAGCATGACAGCAGAGACAACCACAAAACAATTCTGGTGGGCAGCAGAAAAAAAAAGGCACAACTCCTTTACACCATTTCCACATCTGATCGTGCACCAACGACCTCGTGTGAGGCTTTTTCTGAAGAAGATAATAATAATAATAATAATAAAACATTTCTTTTTAAGCCTCAGCCTTTTTGTGTGGCGAGGTGCACTCGTGTCAATGAAGAACAGTTCACTGACGGAGAAATCAAAATCAGCTACGAAGTATCGTTACATTTTCGTTGCTGCTTCACAAAATAAAAGGAAACTCCTTGTCGGAGCACTGGTGTTACCTTGCAGGACTTATTCTCTTTCTAGAAGAGCTCTTTTGTTGTTGTGTGGGGGAAAGAGAGTGATGTCTGCGCGAGAGTGCGTTCTCGCGGCATACTTAGGTCGCCAACAATAACAATAACACCAGCAAACAACAAAAAAAAACAGGGAAAAAGGAAAAGGAGAAAAACTTTAAAGTGGCGTGCGTGGTAAATGGTACAACAGTGGACGTCTTAGCTGTGGAGGGAAAAGAGCGAAATGACAACATAAAAATGAAAGAAAGGAGGGGGAAAAAGATAAACGAGCGTAGCGAAAACAAAAAAAAACGGATTCAAGAAAGAAAGAAATATTATATATGTATGTATAGTCTCACTCGCGGACTCCGTCGTCAAAGATTAAAAAAAAAATGTGTCCGCTGAATACAACAGACCAAATATATATACTGTGAAAGTAAGTAGAGGAGGTTTACTCGACCATCATCGGCCTATGAGTGGGTTCAATCAAGTACACGAATAGCCATTTGCTTTAATTATAGAAAATCAAAAGGAAGACGGCCAGTTAATAAATAAATAAAAAACCAGTCTCCGAATTCAATGGTTGTTTAGAGTATTTTGCCGCCACTGTCACGAATGATCGTCTGCTACATCCTTCTTCCTTTTGTTTAGCCGCCCCAGGTTATTTTTTCTTTTCATCTTTCCTTTCCGTGTCAAGCAGAGAATGTGCCGCTCTCTCTTTTTTACGTCCATACGGGTTTGGCGCGTGTGTGTGTGTGGAAACACCAGGCTGCAAGCTCGGAAAACTGCCGCAGCGTACGAGAAGGAAAACAAAAGGAGAAAAGAAAACCTCACCATTTGCCTTACCTACTGGCGGGACTCGTTTGCAGGCTCGGCCGCTTCGTTGGACTGGCAGCGTTGAATCTTCTTCGCCTCCTTGCGGATAACCTGGCCGGTGACGTCGATGTCGTCGCAGATGCGCGCGGCGGGGACCAGCACAAAGCTGAGCGGTACAATGAGCATGGGCAGCAGAATGTGACCGACCAGCAGCAGCATCGGCACATTCGAGAAGTCGCACGGGGCGGACGTGGTGATGGGCCAAACGAACTCCATCAGCAGCGACCCCACCGTGCTGGAGAGCGAATTGCCCAAGTTACCAAAGCCGGCCACCACCGCGTACACCATACTCTCCGACCCACGCGGGCAGACGCGGGAGAGCAGCACAACCGTCGGCATGTAAGCCAGGTAGTAGCTCACTTCGTACACCACGGCATCACCGAAGAGGTACATGGCGTGGTCGGGGATGCCGATATCCATGTTCCAGCGCTTCACGATGACGATGTCAAACACGGAGGCGATCACCTGAATGAAGTAGGTGAACATCAGCGTGAAGCGGATGCTGTGCTTCGAAAAGATGTACGGGAACGCGGAGACGGCGGCAATGCCGGCAACGTTGCCGATCACCGCACTGATAGTGTTGTAGAAGGTGTACGAGAAGTGCGGGCCGTTGGGCAGACACGTCTCCTTCGCCATGTAGAAGCTGTCCAGCGCACCGGGCAGCTGCAGGTAGAGGAGGGCGTAGCAGAAGAAATAAATGTTCACCTTGGCGATGAGCAGCGGAAGAGCCCAGAAGGCACTCATGGCGCACGCCACCACCACCGCGATACACGTGTACAGCAGCTGCCATTTGGTGCCCAGGATCGTCATGCACGTCATGGTCACCAAGGAGCAGACCATCACGCTGCTGTAGATCAGCAGACGCCAGTTGCGCTTGATCACCTCCTTGTTCACATCCAGCAGTCCTCCGCAGCAGCGTATGATGCCCAGATCTCCATCGCCCTCTTCCTCCTCGTTCACCAGCTGGTTGTCGCGCAGCGTGTCCACGGCCAGGCTGTCCTGTAGATCGCCGGTGTTGCTGTAATACCCCACAGGGTCCTCCACCGTAGGCTTCTTCGGGTCGAAGTCCGTCTCCGGCTCCGCTGACGGACCGCTGCCAGTCGCAGGTGACGACGCAGCAGCGGCGGCCGCCTCACGCCCCTGCAGTAGCGCACGCTTCAGCTCCTCCTTCGCGCCCTGCACATCCTCCAGTCGCTCGACCCGGTTCCTGCGCTCGCCGTACCAGTTCAGCACAAAGAAGGTTGTCGTGATCAGCTGCGTTACGCCTGCCACGTAGAGGCCCACCTGCGGAATCGCCTTATCTGAGAGGGGTCCCTGGATCACCGCGGCGACGATCGTGGCGCCCAGGATGAACCACCAGACCCAGCTAACGAGCGCCGGACCGCACCGCGGGTGGCGGCGCATGAGACGGCTGTAGTGACCTTCGGAGAGGATATCCACGTTTGCCATGAAGAAGCCCGTGAGGAAGACGAAACCGGCGGCGATGTCGGCGCTGGACGGCTTCTGCGGCAGACAGCCGTACCCCACCGTGAGGGCCGCGCCGATCACACACGACGCAGCGCAATACCACCGCTTCGTGTAGCCAAAGACGGCGAGGGAGTCGGACAGCATGGCCGCGAAAGCCTTGATCGACCAACCCATCTTCGTAATGCTGACCAGGCGCTGGTAGCGCATGCCCGAGGTACCGAAGCGGCCCACAAACATGGCGTAGCGGGCGTAGGTGATCAGATTGTTAGCGATGCCCTTGGAGAGGAAGTACACGCAGCCCAACGCGATGGTGCACTTGGGGCCGTACCCTTGGCAGCACGTGCTGAAGATGGGGAGTTTCTCCGTCCACGGCACCTTCGCAAAGAGCGCGCGTGCATCTGGGTGGACGTAATGCTCCTCGTCGTCAGAGGCCACGCCCTGCTCGTAGGGCATCTGGTTGGCGCTGTCCACCACATCGATGTTCGTGAGATCGACGCGGAGACGACTGTTGAAGTCGTTCTCCTTCTCACGATCATCTCCGATATTGGCCGCCATTTTTTGCGTCCGAGAAGAGGAGTGTTAACGCGGATGCGGAGAAACAAAGAGATGCGTTGCGCTTGTCTTTCTTGGTTTCTGTGTGTGTGTTGTTTCTCTGTGCGGTGAGAAGTGAAGGATAGAAGGAGGTGAGAGAACGGGAGAGAAAGGGAGAGCGGTTTCGGGTTAGGCGGGATGTGAGGACGCCAACAGAAAAAAAAGGGCACCTTCATCGTCAGTATTTAATGACATTAAGTCAGAAGAGTTATGTTAGAATTCAAGAAGGAGTGAGAGTAAGAGAGAGGGTGAGAGAGATAGTTGTCAGGAAGTAAACATCCACGCTGGCGTTGATCTTGATTGCGGTAGGTTCGGGCGGGGTTGGTGCGGCGGGTTTGGGACGGCTTCGCTTCGCTCACAGGCGCAGCACGCCCGCCACTCCCAGCAGAATGCAAATGCGTTTTTGCCCCCACAAGTCTGCAAGGGTTAGCGGCTGCATTCAAGTGCTCTAAAGGGTTGTTGCTGCTTTGTAAATGCCCGGTCAGCAGTCGCATTGCTGCCAGATCAAAAATCTCGTGAGTGTATCCGCAGCTTCTCCTCCTCTCACCTTTTCACAGAACCGCAGATATGAGTCGCTTATGGCTTAGGGGATTCGCAAGTACGAAAGCAGGAAAAGGAGAGTTTTGCAAAACGCCGCTGTTCTCACACAGATGATGCTACGAGGCGTTGCTGCGGTACTGCGCTGCGAACTCCATCACACACGAAACAAAGGCGGTGTACTCTACCAGGGTCTCGTCCATTGAAGCTGAAGACGCCTCAAAAGACCTGGATGAACCTTGCAGATTGCGACCGCACCAGGTCACCACACGACGGCACAACTCTCGTGTGGCTCGGACGGAACGCACGCCGTGCCGCGCCAGCACACAGTTCACCGCCTCCGCACACATCTCGTAGCGGACACGGCTCTCTGTCCACGGTGCGGTATCTGCAAACGCGTCAGAGCTGCCCTTGAGAGTTTTTGAGCTCTGCCGGTGCCGGCGCAGCGACGCGTTCGACTCCTCCACGAGTAGCAGAAACATCAGGAGGAGGTCGCGGCCGTAAGGACGCACGGCCTGACACACGTCCAGCGCTAGCCCGAGCCGCAGTCGCTCCGTCTCCGCTGCCATCCGCTGCTCGCGAAGTCGCTCTTGCTGGAGCACGTAAGCAGCGGAAGAGAGCTGTTGAGGAGCTGTGTCCCCTTCTATTTCAGTGTCGTCGTCGGACTGAGCGCGAGATGTTGAGTGGCGCTGCGGGTCCGTCTGTCGAGCAAGCAGCTGGCGCACCGCTTCCCGTTGTTGACGTCGGTGCTGTAGCGGGTCATACCTGTTCTCGGAGGTGGGGGTAGCCGCCGTCTGCATTGCACCAAGCGTGTCATCAGTGGGATTCGAATGCATCGCGTTGTATGGTCCAGCATATGATGTGGTGTACTCGTAATCCGCACTCTCTCCCACAACCGCTTCCTCCACCGAATCGACCGTGTGATAAATGTCGACGACCTTCAAAGGCTCTTTTGTAGTGCGCACCGTGGCCGGGGCGGCGATTGGCTCCGCAGCTGGAGGCGGGTATTCCAGCTCACGTGAAGGCCAGGGGAGCCTGCGGTCATCGTGCCGCGCACTTCCATGCACCAGCGCCGGTGTCGGTCGCTGTAACGCGTACGGATTTGCCTGCCCCGCCTCCGGCTGATTTCTCGAATGGGGAGCTGCATACGAGGCGTACGCCTCACGTGGGGGTTGAACGATGGAGGACGCATCTGCGTGGGGTGCGTCGGTGGTGCGAAGGGTCCTACGCGATGCCGTCGGCGGATGAGCTAGACGCGGCTGTTGTGCAGCACGTGCGCAGGGACGAGAGGGGTGACTCTCTTCGTCCGCGCGCACAACTCCCGCAGACATGGGAAGCGACTCAACAGAGAAGCCGCACAAGACCACTGAATCCTCCTGGGTACTGTGCCCCATTGCTTCGGTGAGCACGCTGAAATCCACCAACTCCGGCGGTGCAAAAGCATCCGCTTCGGTGTCCGTCGACGAGGCCGACGAAGGAGACAAGCGATGCAACGAAGGAGGCAGATCGTGTTGTGGAGGCGTGGATGCGGCGTCGGCACCACTTGGAAGGTGGTCCACGAAGGAGACGCGCGGGCTTTTAGATCGCCCCGAGCGGCGACGGCAGTCCACCGCCCTCTCGGGGGTGTGCCGCATCAGATCCTTTCGGACACTCTTTTTGGCCGACCTGACGGGGCTCTCGCGAGAGGCGGAGGAAATGAGGTCTGACATCCCACTCGTCTCGCGGTACGCGCTGGTGTGCGGTCCCGCACTCACCGTCTCTTCATCCTCGTCGCCACCAACGCTGGCCTTCTCCTCAGCGGCGGAGGGAATCACGATGGTGCGCGTGGGGGTGTCGGCGTGCTCGGTGCACTGCAGCAATAGCGGCACCCCTCGCGGGGCACGCTCTCGCACCACGCGTTTCTGCCCCGTGGAGCCGTCCGTGACAACGGCTGTTGGGAGGGGGTGCAGACCGGGCACCAGCGCGCGCACAACCGTCTCCGCTGAGGTCGGCACGTCGGTCCATGAAACGGCAGCTGTAGGAGGTTTGTGCGGTGGGGTAGAGGCGACCACCGCCGTCTGCGTGTCGGCTGTAGACGCAGCTCGACGGTTTGCCTGGTGTCCCTGAAGTGGTGGTGGTGGTGGTGAGGGAAGCGGGGCCCGGCTGCCTTTGCTTGCTGGAGCGCCGCCTCCGTGTTGCGCCGTCGCAGTGGACGACAGCGCCTTCACCACGTCCACCGGCGCGTTCCTCGGCGAGTCGTGCGAGCCCCACACAAAACTGGGCTGATCAGGGAGATCCACCGAAGAAATAGGGTGGAAAGGTGGCGACGGGGCGGCGGTCCCCTCTCGCACCGCGGCGGGCGGGGCGCCAACATACGACCGCGGCGTGTTGCTGCGTGGTGCAGAAGGGGATGAGTCAGAGCCGCGCCGCGGAGAGTCGGAGAGCCCATGCGGTGCACGCAACAACAACCGCCCGAACTGGTCGTGGTCGACGTCAACGTCCAGCGGCGGTGACGACAGCGAACGCAGCGGATCCAGCCACGAGTTCGCACGGCCGTTGTGGTGAGCAGAGGAAGTAGTGAGGACCTTGCCTTGCTTCCATTGGACGGCAGCCTCCGGCGTCGGTGACGGCGAGGACCCCCTCCTCTTCTTCTGTTCCCCCAAGCTGGATGCGTACTCTGCATCATAAAAGGCGTCCCCGTCGTGCAGCTCCTCCTCCTCCACTTCTCTCTTCTCGCCATGCGGCAGTGGATCGGTGCCACCGTTGGTGCGCTTTGCAAGCGAACTCTTTTTAA
Source organism: Leptomonas pyrrhocoris (assembly GCF_001293395.1). Lineage (NCBI taxonomy): Eukaryota > Euglenozoa > Kinetoplastea > Trypanosomatida > Trypanosomatidae > Leptomonas > Leptomonas pyrrhocoris. The sequence goes on from NW_015438359.1 coordinate 132,026, forward strand.
GTGGCGGTGGCGGTGGCGGTGGCGGTGGGGTGAGAGGTGCTATGGCAATGGCTTTTGAGCGCGCTTCTGCCTCGTAATCGCTGAAGAAGGAAGCGTCCACGTCTTCCTTGGTCATGCGCCCGTCGGAGCCGTCGCCTTGGAATGGGCTTGCTTCGACGACGAGGTCAGGCGCGCCTTCTCCCTCCGAGATGTACGACTCCTCCGATGTAGCCGATCCGCTCTCCTCCCTCTCCTCTTCCTCGACATCGCCCGCGTAGTGGCCGCTACGGAGTTCGTACCGCCTGACCGTTGCAAGCAAAGCATCCGCCATTATTGACACGAGAAGAGTGTTCTCGCTCTTTTTCTAAAGAAATCTACTTGCTGCTTCCAAGGGAAAAAAAGGTGCAGCTTTTTTTTTTGAGAAAACGGAAGTCAAAAAGCAGAGAAAAAAATGTTATCTATGAAGCTGGTCAGGTGTGTGCGTTTGTGTGTGTGTGTGTAAAGAAACAACGAATGCAATGTGCACTGGTGATCGTGCTCTGTGTACGTTGTGTGCTGTGCTTGTGGCTCCGTAAGCACAGCTTTCCGGAAAAGACAATGCGTTGAGCAGGGCCAGCGCCGAGGGTCAGAAGCCGTACAGCGTGTTGGGGAGGTTGAGTCGCACAGCGTCGTGTTCTCGCAAAAAAAGCGCCAGCTATAAAGACAAGCGTCTGGACCGGCAAAAGAATTTGCGCGAAGAAATAGTCTTAACAAAAGACAACAAAAAAGTAACAGAGCACGGTGAGACAGGATTAGATTAAGTGGGATCGCTACAGAAGCGTCAGAATGTGCAGCCCGGTTGGTGTGGCGGCTGCACCAAGAAAGGAGGCATTGTGCATGGCACCCCACGGCAACAAACCGCACTGTGGTGGAGTTTGCTTGATGATCCGACGCCAAAATACAAGTCTTTTTTGCCTCAGGCGCGCGCGTTGTTAAACAAAAAATAGAGCTTCAGCTGCGGTGGAACGAAGCACCTCCGTTTTTATTTTTGTGGGATAGTTTTGGGGGGAGTAAAACGCCGATACTATACGGAGCGTAGTAGTAGTGGTACACAAGAAAGAGAATAAGTTTCAGGAAAAGCTAGACGTGAAGCCAAAGAAAAGAGAAAGAAGGAAAGATACTTCAACGGCGCGAAGGTTTGCTAGAGGCCGCCATGGCAGAGCGCACTTCGCGGGCACGGGTGGCTGCCACGCCATCACCAAGCGATGCGGCTCTGTCATACATTCGGAGCGCTTCCTGCGGCTGATCAAGCAAGGCCTCGAGCAGCACACCGTAGTTGTAGGCCGTCATGCGGTCCTGCGGGTCAAGCTGCAGCGATCGCGCGTACCACTGCGCCGCTGCGGCATAGTCCTTGTGGATCGCCTCGGCAATGTAAGCGTGCGCCTTTGTCCCCATCACGTCGTTCGTGCCGTGCGCGCGACACACAGAGTCCCACACGCGCTGCGCCCCCGCCACATCACCGCGACGCAGCAACGCCCAGCCCTGCGTTAGGGCCTCCTTTGCCGAAGGCAGTCCCTCCTTATCCTCGCTGTCGCTGACCTCCGCCGAAGTGCGCGGCGCCGGGTCCGGGCGGCGCAGAGACGCGACCTCGCTCTTCTGAAGGCTCGGAGCCTGCAGACGGGACGGAGTTTCACCCACTGAATTACCGGCAGTCGTCGCGCTCGCGTTTGCCGCCCCTCCCGCTAACGCGAGGTACTGCGAGTACAGGTCACCGCTGCTTGCGACACCTTTGCGTTGTGTGGATGACCCGCGCGGCGGGACCGGGCTGCGATGGAGCTGTCGCGACGCTCCTCGCAGCTCCCGCCGGCTCTCCGGATGTGTCGGCAGCCGGCTTTCGTTCAGTCCTGCAACGGTGCGCGCCGTCGCGGTAGCGGCAGGGCCCGGCGACGGACCTGAAGGACCGTCCAGCGGCAGGACACGCTCCAGCGGGGCGGCAGGGACGCGAGTCCGCACACGTTCCAGGAGCGCTTCCACCTCGTTCTCTTGCTGGATGTGCTGCAGTGCATTGACCGTTCCCACCGGCGTGCTCAGGTGCATGGCTGCCTCTAGTCGCGACGCGAGCTGCTCCGCCGTCTGTAGCGTCGCCTCCACCTCTGTGCGGTCGGCCCGTATGCGGGACAGCTGGGCCTCGTCCTCGAGCTGCACCTGCCACCGAATGCTCCGGATGCGCTCCTCGGTCTCCCTCTGCAGGCGGTCAATCTCCCGCTCGGCCTCGACGCGCCGCGGTGCCGTGGGCATGCTGCTCTCCTCACCACGAAGTTGGTTCGCGTAGGCCAGCAGGCTCTCTTTTAGCGCGTGCGTTGTCCGCTCGATCTCCGCCAAACCACCTCGCGCGAGAACAGCGGCGTCGTCAAGAGGGACAACCTCCTTCCCCTTGTAGGCCCCCAAGACAACGCACCGACTGCACGCAAAAGCGTGGCTGTCCATCACGTAATACTCCACCGCCTTGTCTGGATGCGCAGGGCATGGCTGCAGGTGTGGATCCACCACGCACTGCAGCAGCAAACGAGGAAAGACCTGTTGGCGTCTGTACACGGCCAGCGCAGGCCCTTTCGCCTCATCTTCGTATGCGCAGCTGTCGTATGAGGCGAGGAAGTCCGCCGACGGGTCTCGTGGGGTGTGCGCCGTGGAAGGGCAGGCGTAGGTGCTTCCCACCGCTACTTCGCAGATCAAGACGCCACACGTGATCTTGTCGGCGCACTGCCGAAAGGGCTCGCGAAAAAAGGCGATAGGGGACTCGGCTTGCGTGGCGTTGCTCTCTTTCGACGAGGACTGCTGGGTCGTGTGTGTGCCACCCGCAACGTCGACGGAGGCGTGAAAGCCGTAGCGTGCAACTTCCATGAGCTTCCGTGCGTCACCGACGAGCACGAGGCGTTCCGTCTTGGCCGTCTTTGCCTTCTCCTCAACATAGGTAGAGAAGCCGGTATACTGCTCCTTATGAAAGAGAGAGGTCAGTGAGAGGACCTGGATGTGCAGCGGCAGCAGATGCGTTAAGCTGGACGTCTCCTGCACTGCCGCACCGTAGTAGGCGTCATTGGGAGAAAGCGTCTCCACTCTCAACACGCTGTCAATGCGACGCTGCCACTCGTCTACTAAGTCCTGCACCTCACCGCCGCCGTCATCGTTAAACATGTGCAACGCACGCACCACGGCGGTGAACTCGTCTTGGTTCATAAAGAAAAGCTGGTACTCCCGCCACGGGGTCGACTCGCGGTGCCGGGTCTGCATCATTGAGCACATCTTGCGCCACAAGGACGCGCCGCGGCGAGTGGCAGCGCTGCTCCGCTCGTCACGACCAACGTCGCCGTCCGTCACCACAAGCTGATCCTGCGGTGTGATGATACGTATCTCCTTGCCCTGGCGAGTAGCGTTTCGTGGCGCTGCTTCTTTTGGCAGTTTCCCGTCGTCCCCATCGACTCTGAAACTTGGCGATTTGCTCAGCATCCGCGCGGTTTCTACCGGCGCCGCCGCTGCCGGCTTCGGCGTTGGTGACAAGGGAACCGACAGAAGCTGCTGACCGCCACCGGCGGGGGTAGGGGGGCTGCGCTGCGGCAAACCTGCATCGGAGTTGCGTGTCCGCCGCGTCGAGGTGCTCTGGTTCGGCGAGGCGTGCTGCGTGAGAAGTGGCCGGGCCGCCCACGAAGAAGCCTCAAGGCTCGTAGACGGGCCGGCATTAGTCAGTTGGGCCGACACAGGCGTATACCGAGGCGGGATAAATAAATAGGTGCGCGGGTCTGGCTCGGGACCGTAGCGCTCGGTAAGGGCGGCAAAGAGACCACTCACGTCCGGCGCATCGGCGTGCTCGGCAAGAATCGCCTGCACACCTGGGTGTTTGCGATCCAGTTGGTGCGCAGCGAGGTACGCGGTGAGTCGCTGGTGCGGCTCCACCGTCGACAGCTCCGGGCCGTTGTCCAGAATCAAGTTGCGCAGCAGCTCCTCCTCTCTGCCCTCCCATTGCCGAAGCAGCGACGGTATTTCCTTCCGGAACTGTGCGCCGTACACGTTGAAGAACGCGGTGAGTCGCTCATCGTAGTTGCGAATCTTGTACCGTCTATAAAGCTTCGTGAAGGTGTCTAGCTCTGTCACGACCTCGACCACATTCGGGACAAGACGTAGCCCTTGAGGGTTGTAGACGCGCAAAAAGTTTTCGAGTCGGTGACGGTACCCAGTTTTGTCGCCGGGGTCCACGGCAAACGACACGCCCACCTGACCCATCTCGGTCCCCACCACGCGGGTGGTGAGCTTGTCCACTTCGACGATGTCCTTCACGTTGAGCGCGACCGGGGCCGAGCTCCCGACGATGCGGGTGCCATCCGCGGTGAACGTGCCATCGTCCTCGCGCGCACGTGGTCGGTACGGCGCTGTAAACCCGCCAACAATCTCCTTCACCATCACCACCGCCTCCATCTGCGGCAATGCGCATCGCCACACCTTGGGACCGCCCCCGTTCCCGCTGGTGTTCCCGGCCACCTCGTCCAGACGCACCTCGAAAAGGTTCGGTGTAGTGCAGGCCACGTCGTCGGTGGTGAAGATGGCCGCTGCTACGGGAGCGGAGTAGGCGGATGCGCGGTGCAGCATGTGCGCCTCCACTGCGAAGGTGCGCGGACCATTTTCACAGGCGGAGAGCGGGATGTTGACCAAATTGTGAAGGGTTACCAGCACCGACCAGGAAGCCATGACGCCGTAACGGTTGTAAGATCTAAGAGGTGGGTAAAAGTACTGAAGCAGAACACCAAGAAAACACCGTCAGAAAACAAGACACGGAGGAAAATCTAAATTCTAAAGCTCACTTCAAAAGAGGAAGAAAAAAGAGCAACCGTCTAACGAGCAGGGCGATATCGGAATGTACACCTTTATGGCCCTTTCAATGAGTTTGATGGAGATTGAAAAGGGACGCGTTTGATAACCACAAACAAAAAAAGGGTATGCATACAGAAAAGAGGGCACAGATTAAGTTGCGGCCTCTCTTCAATCCAACGCGGGGAGACGTCCTTTCTAAAAGAGGCAGGCGGTGCAACGCACCTTCAAAATGAGAACACAGCTGAGAGTATTGCGCTGTGCTCTAGGAAAAAGGGAGGCCACACCTGTGTGCGTGTGTGCGCTGGTGTTGATGCACACTCGCAGTGCGTGTGGGTGCACAGCTTGAAGAGGAAAGAAGAAGGAAAAATCCAGCATACAATTTACAAGTTCAACCGGAAGGAATAGGAAAACAATATATAAGCCGAGATGGCGTTGGGGCCGGTCATCAGCCAAATGAGGAAAACAAGAGCGAAAGGCAAAAGAAGGAAAAAAGTTTTCGAGAGGAGTAAAGGGAGCGGTGAACGCGAAAGTTGATCCGCAGATGTGTGCAGAATACCAGATTTTCTTTTCCCATCAGTAATGATATGAAGCTGAAAACTAAGTGAAAAGACATTCCTTTTCGAATCAAGGCCGAAAAGAAAGAAAAAACGATCGACGAGGGCAAAGAGAGAATATGATTCAATTTCTTGTACTTGGATTTCGTGGCGGCTACTGGAAGAGTATATGTGATGAGCAAATCCGCTAAAGTTGCAGAAACCACAAAGAACGCTGAGAGCCCACATCATGCACACTCCAGATGGAGAGAGAAAAACATGAAACAAGAAAACAGAAGAAAGCACACGGAGTAGATCTTTACTTTGTAACAACTCCGCTTTCTTACGAATCTTAACGTTTCCGCTCCTCTTGGTAGATGTTCCGGCCACTCGCCTTGCCGTGGCTTCCCGTCTTGGCGCCAGACGTTGTGCTCTCCCGGGCGTCCCGCTCCTTTGTGCGGAACATCTCGTCCACCTTCTTCTGATCCAGCTCCGAATCGGTCGGAACCCAGAAGAAGGGCTCTTTCTCCGCCTTCATCTTGCGGAAATTCGGCTCCCAGTTGAAGGAGTTCAGCTTGACGTGGTAATCGATGCGCTCCCGCTCCCAGTTGTCCCACTTCAGAAACACCTTTTGCTGATCATCGTGATCCATCGCGCCGGTAGTGGTGAGGTTGTGCATGTGCGTCATGACATCCATGTCATTGAGCATTTTGCCAGGGCCCTCAAGGTCTAGCTGAGCACACAAAAACGCAATCTCCTCGCAGATGTTCTCCGTGTCGTCCCAGAAGTGGTGCCCGCCGCTCCTCCGCACACGCAGGACTAAAGGCCGCGCCACCGGGTCGACGTCTTTTCGCGCCCGCTGCTGCCGCAGCTTCGCGACGTACTTGAGCGCATTCCACGCCGGCACTCGGTCGTCGTCCAGGCACGCAGAAATCATCATCCCCGGGTACGTGACACGGTCGTTGATGTTGTAGTAAGGGTCATACTGCTTTAGTAGGTCTAGATCAGGCTTGTTGTTCAGCGGGTCCCCCCAGTCATCGCGCTCGGCAAGCGAGAGTGGGAGCTCGGGGTCCAACATGGTGTTGATGACGTCGAGAAAAGGTGACCGCAGCAGCACGTTGCCGAAAAGCCCGCAGCCTCGCATGTTCATGGCCGCCGCGATCGGGACACAACCCGCGCTCGTACCCCCCGCTACCATCAACTCGGGCTTGGTGTATCCCGCGTCAACCATGTGCTCGCAGCACGCAACGAAATCCTGAATCGACTTGAGCTTGTTCTTCCCCTTGCCCATCTCCGCCCAGTTCGGCAGCTCGCCACCACCGCGGACGTGCGCAAACGCAACGGTCCACCGCCGTCGCAGCATCCACATGTACGGTGCCAGCTGAAAATGCATCGATGGAACTTCGCCATACGACCCGTAAACGTAGATGAGGCAGTGTTTTGGAGTGTTGGGCTGCGCCTCAAAGTCGGTCGCCTCCTGCACAAAGGCATCGCGACGCTGGCAGATGGTGATCGGAATCTCCGTCCCGTCCTCGGACACGCAGACGTCCCGATACATGCTGTACGGCCACATGTAGTCCCACGGAGTGAACTGCTCCGCCTGCCGCTGCGTAAAGAGCGCCTCCGGCGCGCACAGTTTCGCCTGCTCTGCGGTGATGCTCGAGCTGAAGTTGAAAACGCAGTCGCGTGGCGGCTGGATCAGGCTGCTGTAGACGAAATTCATCGACTCTTGCGCAAAATTCTTGTTGAGGCCTGGCGTGACAGATGACAACGGCGGGAAGTGCAGAACCACGTCGTTACTCCGCGGTGACTGCGCAGCTGCGTCAAGTCCGTCGTCACATTTGATCACGCGAACTTGCTGAATGCGCTCAAATTCGCAATGAGACTCAAAGAGGATGATGCGATCATTGAAGAGGTCCACATCTGTGATCTGCACATCGTCGCGATGTGGCACCAACTCCTTCCATTCTGCCTCTTTGCCGTACGCAAGCGCTACCTCGTCACGGATGTACACAACACGAAAGTTGGGTCCTTTGTTAGATGTCACCATGACGAAGTGGCCACGGTAGTGTTCCAGCCAGTTCCATCCCGTTTTTCCGACAATCTCAATCGGCTTGCCGTCTTTAAAGAAGGACTTGAGAGGAGTGGGAATAATAGGGTAGGATGCCGGCATAACTAACGCGTTCCCCTTGACCTTGGAGTCAGATGTGATGGTGAGAAACTTGTTGTCCTTCGTCTTTCGAACATCAACAAAAAACTGCTCGTCGTCGTCACGGTAAATCTCAACTGGCGGCTCCAGAATGCCGGGCCGTATCTCCTGCATCATGACACGATGCGGGCGATTCAGCTCATTCGACTCCGTGTAGAAAAACTGATTACCGGACCCGAATTCGATGCTCACGATATTGTTGCCGCGGATTACGTGGAACAGACTAGCGTTGTCGATGCTGCGAATGTGACACAAAAAGCGATCGCCTCCCTCGACCGAAAGCGTGTACGCAAGATACTTGCCGTCCTCGGAAACGCGGCAAACACCAACAGAGCAGTCCTTGTACCCGAAATGTTGCTGCAGAAAGACAGGGTTGATGAGCTCCTCGGCAAGTAGATCAACCTCACCAAAACGTTTGCGATAAAATCCGACGGCGTCAGGGTCGTGTCCTGGGACAACACGCGTAAAGTACACGTAATCATCGATTCGCTCCTCTCCTTTATCGTAGCCGCCATCACGGCTACTGACCACGACCTTGGCGTCCAGTTCGGCCCATAAACGACCTTTTGAATGTTTAAAATCAAACTTACTGTCAATCAGAGCGAAATGCTGCATTTCCTTTTTGATGTACTGTTGCGTGTCACGGTCAAAGAGGTCCTCCATGTAGCAAAACGGGTCCGGTTTCTGCAATTCGCCATGCAGCACTGTTGTCTCGGGTTTTGCGGCTGGCAACGGGCCATCCAACATGGGGAGAGGATACAAATTCCGCAGCTGAGGGTACCATTTGTTGACAGCTTGACGGGAAAAACGGTACCCCAGATTGGACGTCGGCACCCACGGAAACAACGCCGTCATTTTCCGTTACCGCCCGCTACAAATCACGGCTTTCTAGTCGCAGCTTGGGTCTAAAACAACGGCAGAAAGCATATATATCTTTTTACAGCGTCGCTTCCAGACAAATACAATCACCGTGTTGTGCCACTGATACTTTGCTTGAAGCGAAGGGTCCAGGGGAGAAATGAAAGAAATCGAGAGAGCAAAAGAATCCAACAGTGAAACAACGATATCTGTTCGTTCAGGCCAGGAAGCGGCTTTCTACGACTGAAATTGAATTAAAAGTCAGACCTTTTTTGGAAGAATCATTCTTGGCAGAAAGAGTCGTCTTAAAAAAAAACTCTTTATCCTTACCTGTCTATGAACTCTTTCGTGACAAAAAAGAGGTCGCGGTTAATTGATTCTCGAAAAATGAGCTCAACACCATAGACACTCTTTGTTATTTTAATATTTTCTCCTGGCAATTAATCTCTTTTAGGTTTTCAGATGACTACGACAAAGCGATAATAGTTATAGAAAAAACTTTTCTTTTTTTTTAGCTGTTTTCTCCGTCAACATGTATAGTGTACGTGACATAATTCTGTTTGAATGCAAGCGCAGTTGTAGTCTTTCTTTCTTTCTTTTTTTACAAAGAAAGTACTTAGAAAAAGAAGTTAACTTTTGTTTTGTCGCCGCTGACCAAAGAGAGAAAAACTGAGAAGCACAACTGATGAAAAAGAAAAAAGACTTTCTTTAACGCCGTCTTCCCTGATAGCTATTCAGTAAGAAAACACAGTTTTTTATTAAAAACGCGTGTTGCCATGAATAAGGAACAAGAATTAAAGATGCGTCAATGATCTACTTTTAAACCGTACATCAGCCGGAAACGAAAGTATCAGCGATGAGAGAAAGAAGCGTCGACGCGCCGGCATTACTTGTCCTTGTGAGCCTGGATATTGATCTTCTGCTGAGATCCAGACGAAATACCTGCCATCGAAGAGTGGTCCTGATTGTTGAACTTGGGGAGCCAATTCTTCTTGAACCAGTCAATTGTGTCCGCCCAGCCTTCCACAAAAGGAATAATGGGCTGGAACTCTAGATCATGCTCTGCCGCGTCAATACGGAACCAACGGTTCATGGTCAGCACGAAAACATTGAAAACATTCAGCTTGAATGTTGTCTTCATGATGAAGCCCGCCAACTCTGCGACGAGTGCTGCCATGTACAGAAACCAGAATGGATAATGCACTCTGTTCATAATAGAACCGAACCCCATCGCCACAACGGCTTTATCCAGCTCCTTCCAGAATACGCAGTACGCAGCAGGTTCTGGGTGTGTATCGCCGTCCGTGACAATGTAAAACCGACCCAGGTATGGTGAATCCTTGGACAACTGCTTCTCGGCGATGATGAGACCGTGGCAGTAGTTGTCCACGTGTGTGAAACAAATGCGGTTGTCACCTTTGCCAAAAACACGCAGCTTGCCGGTGCCCGCAGCCTCCAGCATGTTAGGCAAGAATAGGTTATCACGCGGCCCGTACACCTGATGAGGGGCAACCGCTATGGACCAGAAGTTCTCGTCCACAGCCTCGCGCATCGCCATTTCGCCCTCGGCCTTCGTTTGGGCGTACATCTGCATGTAGTGCTCTAACGGGAGCTTCGGCATCTCATCCTCGGTGAGGCCATCCACGTTCGGACTGTGAAAAAGGCTTCCCTTGAAGCGGGTCGATGGCGACGAGCTGAAAATCATCTTCTTCACCCCGTGCTCCTTGCATGCGCGAATAACGTTCACTGTACCTCCGTGGTTTACTCGGCGATACAGGTCATGAGGATGAAACGGACCCACAGCAGCAGCAAGATGCCACACGCAGTCACTTCCCTTAATGGCCCTGGAGACGTCTTCGTACGAGGCAATATCGCCGACCATGTACTCAATGGCCGGATGATCCCAGACACCGATGGCCTTCTCTTTGGGAACAATGTCAAAGCAAACCACCTTCTCGGCACCGCGTTCCACCAGCATTTCCACCAAGCGCGTTCCCACGAATCCGGTACCACCAGTGACGACGCACTTCTTTGGCACCGGCAGGTAGCTCCGGCTTGCAGCCTTCTTTTGCTCGGGTGAGAGCAGAGGATTGAGCTGCTTGGGTGGCATCTTTGTTTTTGAGGGCGGGAAACAATTCGATACGTTAAAATTGCAAGCAGCGGCTTTTCAAATCTCACGGAGAAAAAATAATTATACAGATGAAACTTCTGGATCGGACAGGAAAAAAAAAAATAAGGCTTTGACTGAACTCTGTAGGAAAAGTGCTTTTCTTCAGTAGATCGTTGTTGGTGTCATCGTTCGTGTTGTTTTGGGGAAAGAACAAGAGATTTAAAAAGATTGGAGTATTTAAAATATATATATGTATCATTTTCAGGAAAAGGTAATCGGGTATGGTTCTGGACAACATAGAGAGAGAGAAGTACTCACTTTTCTATTTTTCCTAGCCAGGAGTAGTGAAATACTTCGATCTCAGACTAAAAGACGATTAATTAGGTAACTTGAACTTTTGCCTTCATGCAGATGCTTTACGATCATAGCATCTTTTTTGTCTTACAAAACACTTTCAGTCATCAGCTTTCCTTTTTGCAGTCTTTTGAGCAGTTTTTCTTCCATCCGGTGTTCAGTTGCATCAACGCTATCAGGAAAACTACTGTCAACGCACCCTCTCCAGTCTCAATAACGCAAAGTGCCAGCACATCCCGAATATATCGTTTACTCTTTCTTCCATTTACTGCACAGACGCTCTAAAGCGACTTGCGACCCAGAGCTCTTCTTTTCCATGACGTGAGAAAGACCAGCATTGACAGGAATAAAGCATGGTCCGTCCAAATCGTTCTCTCTCCGTCCTCGTTTTCGATTAAACAGTAAGTCGCGACGCCGTGCTTGTAGTTTTTTTCTTGATGTCAAGCACTCTATCGACGGCAAGAAAAGGAGATCGCGACAGAGATATGCAAGTTGATCAAAATCGCGACACGTCGAACTAAATCCCAATAAATCGATTTCATTGGGTATAGTCTCGTTAAGCTGTTCTTTTACATGTTCAGCCGTTTTTTCTACCAAAGAAGAATTAATCTCAGTTATATAATGTTGTACACTGGTGTTTGTTAATGTATCTGCCTGGCTCGAAAAAGTTTTGTATCCCTTACCACATAATAGTTGAACAATTCGGGGATCGATGAGTGGAACTGTGTCCACCGACGCTGACGGAGAGCGTGGGTTAAGTGAAACACACAAAGCGCTAATATCCGTTAGCGGAGAAAGGATTTTTGAATAGGACATCTTCTGTCTGCCAAACCTCACAGTTTGAGACGACCAACGCGATGAACGCAGAAATGTAACTAGCTCTTTGAACTCCACAAGATTAAGGTACTCTCCTACAAATAAAGAGCTCCACAACGACATAAGGAAATAAACACCGGAATTCCACGCGTTGCTCGAGTCGCACAAACAAATACAAATCCCATTACTCTGTGATGAAGACTGCAGATTCGATGCATCAACGAGTGTGCACTTCGGCAGTATTGCGGTGACAAAACCTCGGATTAATGCAGAAACAGTGGATGTTTCTTTCCCATCACGGAAGCTTCCCAATCGGGCAATTTTCGTAATTGCCTGTACGGTAGTAACGTAATCTCGGTGGGCATCATTCTCTGGAATTGCGGGCATGGAAGTCTCAAGCGGAATATGCACATACAACGGCACTGCCGTTTGCGCATTATTTCCGCAACAATTTAATTGCTGGAACATGTAGCGGCGATCTTTCGACTTTGGATACATTGCTGTCAGCGCTTGAACCGCAAAAGCTTTCTTGGATGCTTCTAATGGGTTGCAAATGCTCGTGTACTCGTTTAAAAGCTCCCACAAGGACATGCACGATACTGTTGCAAGTGCAGAACCGTCTACATTATGAAGGGGAAGTTCATACCACGTACGCTCAAGAAACACGCGATAAGTGTTGCCAACAAAACTATCACTGTTTTGTTCCTGGACTTCTGCTGAAGAAGCCAAGAAGTCATCTGTGCTGTTGATGCACAACTTCACCTGGCTTTGGAGTTCCGCCATACCTTCGAGTAGATTGCTGAACTGTAGCGCTTTTGCTAAAGCTGCACTTTTAATGAAAGCAACAGAGGGGGGAAAAAGGTCAGAGAGCTGGTGAATTAATAATCATTAGCACGCTTCAGGATGACGTACAGAATTGCCAAAAGAAATAAACTAGTCTTTAAGTAAACGGTCAATTAATACTGCTGAATCAGCAGCTTCCATTTTCAATGGCAGCAGCCGATGAGTATAACTTGACTAAAAATAACGATTTCATGTTTCCCTCTTCATCAGCAAAAGTGGACCTGAGACAAAACCACACCTTGACGCAAGCAAAAGCGCTACTGGAATTATCGCAATTAGGGGAACGAGATTTGGTTTCCATCCCATACGGTTTGAATTTCGTGCAAGCCGTCCAATTATACAACGAAAAGAAACGCAACTAGTTCTGAACGAAACACTGGCCACCAACTCAACCGATACCTAGCCTGGTCAAAGCATCCAACAACACTTTGCGCTTGGCAGGAAGGTCGGCGATCTGAGAGCTTTTCATGTGAGTCTCCCTCACTCCCTTCGCTCCTCCATCCTTTTTCCTTCTTTGTTACCACCTGGGGCAGTGGAATACAATTTTTGAGCTTTTACCTTTTCCCCATCTCCCGTGCAGATCTCGCACCCCACCCCACACTTTCATCAGCCGCTTTTACATTTTCAGCGGAAGCCCACATTTCTGACTCCAGCCAAAAAATTCAAAGACGCCGCAAAAAGAAAAAAAACAGGTAGACCGTTAAAGCAGCATCAAGTTTCAACACTTAGTGGTCGTCGTTGACAAGACCCGCTGCCGTGACGCCAACTGCCGCAAAGATCAGAGCCCACCCCCCCCCCCTCCCCGCACCCCCGGTGCACCAGCGCAACGTATGTGCCTTGACTGGCAAAGTTTTCCCTCGACGGCACACCGGTTCGGCACAGCGGTCCCAAGACCCGACCGGACCACTCAAGGATCTCCCCCAGAGGGAGGCAAAAAATAACGACGCACAAATCACGAGCTAGCCTTTCCCACCACAAAAGATCTGCCAGGCCCGCCATCGGTCAGACCCATCAAAACCGAAGATAAGACGCGTGTGGATATTTAAAAAGCATTTTCACTCTTTCTTTGTTTTCATTGCTACAAATCCACAAAGCATTAAACACAGACACATTTCCTATCAAACGTTTCCTGCAAAGAATCCACGCTTGAAGAAGCTTGAAAAGCTTCGCGCAGACAGAGAGAAGCACAGTGACGTGAAGAAAGGTACTGCAACGCTTGCGGAAAGTACGGGCACTCGAGGTCTGTGTATCGCAGACTTCAAAAAGGTGGTTAAAGGCTGTCGACGAGCACGGAAAAGTGAATGAAACACCCACAAGGGTTCCCGCGGTTTCAGATGGAGCTCATGAACACGATCGAAAGCGCGCAGCAGTATCAGCATCCAGAAGAAAGTCGCTTAAAAACGACACCCGTAGTGGCCATGATTTACGCGGGAGCCACCCTGAGAGTGTGACAAAACTGCAGACATCTGAGCCAGCCTGGTGCACAGCGCTACAGCAACCAGAGAAGCACGCCAAGAAGACCGACGTCGACAGAATCTCGTCAAAGAGAACAGACTACCGATCTGGAAACGTAATAGCGCAACTGAAGGACAGCGACAACACAAACAAAACCGACGCATTGACAACAGGACCAGTACTGAAACTTCTGAAAATCCAAATAAACCGTTTCACTGCTGAAAAAAACGCCAACGGCAACTCCGCAAGGACAGCCGCGGCACAACACAAACCAGACCAGCTTTATCAGTTTGTAGACAAATTCTACCGTCTCTGCCGGACAGTGACGTGCAAAAGAAGGCGTTGCTGGTCACAGTGGCTCTGTCAGTCGAGGTGCATGGAAACGGATGAAAAGTTGCCGTCACAGAAGAAGACTTCACACATCCGTTGTACGACGGAAGTTGTACCTCTCAACGCGCAGCAAATTGGTTGATGCCCTTGACCGGAAGGTCTGTCAGCGTGTGTGTGGTTCATCTCCTTGGCCTCCTTGCAGAAGATTGCTTTGCACACTGTCGAAGCCCACAACAATCGTCGGTTTCCAACGCCAGGAATTGGGAATTTCAACACAAGTACACCACAAGCTCTCCAGCACCTTCCGAGGACGACATAAACAAACTTCATATGATCAAAATAATACGACAAGTTCGCAACATGAACTCCAACGCAGCAGTGTGTCGAGGCGAGAGGCAGCCTTCTGCCGACAGCATGACGCCATTTACGGTCACGGGGACCAAGCACAACGCTGTCCAAAGGCGCCTTAGCACGTGGCCGAGACAGAGAGAGGGAGCAAAAGCGCAACCGAAGTAGGTTATAGCGTGTCGCGGACTTATTTCAGGTAGAGTTACTGGTATGAGAAAGAGATAGATTCGAAACAGATGTCACCTTGGTAAAGAAGAATCTGAGTGATGCCAAGAGTGGCGGGGCCAAAGGCAATGCGGTAGCGGGTGCATGCGTGTCAGTGCTTTACTTTACACCCCTTTTTTCTTCCCCCTCCTTTCCTCTTCACTACGACGTGTAAAGTCGAAGCTCTCTCCCGCTCGCCCCAACGACCTTAAGCTTTTTGTTTGAGGACCGCCGGCAAGTAGAACACCACGTCAGTGCAGGAGGTAAGTGACCCTGCCAGTTCTTCAAAGACGTGGTTGTTTGCTTTATTTAACTTCAGTGGAGTTTTCTTCGACCTGTTGTCCCCGGTAGAGTGACTCCCTCTCGCCAACGTGGGAGACGCGGTAGGGTCCTTGGCCAAAAGTATACTACAAAGGATAAATGAGTCTCACGGGAGCGTCAGCGACGTGCGACGCGATTTATGCGCGTAATGTGGAATGAAAGCTGGAGAACACAGGCGACTAGCGTGTGTGGCAGCTACTCTTCACGTTCTTACTTCCCCTCCTCCCATCACCTTCCTTTCAGTTAGGCGACAACGACCATTCAGAAAGCACAAGGCTACCGCCCAGACGAGCCACTCCTACTCGTTGCGATACATCTCAACGCAGTGAGCGCCGAGATGGGCAGCGTACACGACCTGAGGGCTAGTTTCTTCCAGGTCGAGCTCCCAGAAAGAGATCAAGAAAGCTCCGTCTTCACAGATCCGAATAGCGGTACACAGCGGTACTTGACGCGGCCTCCGATGGGACACTTGGCCTCACCGGAAATCGTGCAAATCCTCACGTCCACCGTGGCAGGCCGTCCGACGTAAGCAGGCAAAAGGATCACCGTGAACAGCCAGCCCTGACCTCAATCGACGTTTGCATCAACAACATACGGTACGCAGACACGCGTCAAGCAATTCAAAAGGCGTCCAGGAGGATGTTGACCGCCGCAAAAGAGTGTCCAGTCTCTCTTAACACGAATGAGAGTTACACGGGAGAAGTCACTGACTTCATGAGGGGTATATTTCAACCACGCAACTCTCAAAGTGGGCGTGGCAGATCACACGATCCAGATGTTTGGTGGTCCGACGCCAAGCATGACGTGCGGTGACTTGGAGCGATTATACGCACAACTCCTCCGCAGCTCGTCATTCCTACATATCCGCATCGCAGAGTTCTATTGGGTGTTGAAGCTCCTTAGGCGAAGGCTGTCTCAGCTCAACGGGACACTTTTTCTGGTGAAGGAGCCGGCCTGCACACGCCCAACGGGGCATGCACAACTTAAATAGTGGTACGACCTGGCTCAGAAGAACCGTCCACGAGCGATAGCGCCGGTCATGGCAACGAGAACACCAACAATGTCCCTCTACACCGCCGTTTCCGGAGGCGTTTGCGGAGTGTTGTTGATGCGGGACGAGCCCCAAGAAATCATGAACGTTCGTGAAGCACAGTCCGCCTAGTATAGCTTTTCCAGTGGAATACGTTCCTTCCAAAGAAGGCATCATGCTTCGTTTTCAACGCAAAAGTGAGTCCTTTGATGGAGAGATCGAAGTGGATCATCCGTTTCGATTGATTAGAGTCTTCCGTTCCGAGGCGCAAAGATTGCGTTTGTGGACCGTTGAGGTGCTTGGTGTGCGTGTGTGTGTGTGTGTGGGTGGGGGGAAGGAGGACTGGCTTCGGGTGTTCGGGCGCGGGGTAGGTAGAGTGAAAGAGGAAAGGAAAAGTGTTTCGCGTTTGAGGCGGCGGCGAGTGTTGGGCTGCAAATTAAGGGTGAAGAAAATGGAGTACTCACTAACTACTGGTGCTGTTTAGATGGAGTCGGTATGGTGCGCTACGGCACCTGCTTAAAATGAATCTCAGGCGCAGCAGGCGGTTGCGTAACTAGCGTTAAGAGAGAAAGGGTGTGGTGTTGATTGCTGTGGGTGCTGAGTGGAGCCCCTACTGAGCAAGATGCGCTAAAAGACCTTCCTGAGCAGGGAAATTGTGGTTTTACAGTGTGACTCGTAAAGCGCGAGTAATGCTTTTCATGTATGAGCAGCTGTTTGCGCAGGTCGGTGCTGTGCTTTATATGGGCGAAAGCAAGAGGTAAGGAATATTGCACTTGATGAACTGTTGGTCACAGCGAGAGTTGTAACGGTGTCTCGAGAGGACGAAGAAACAACAGCAGGTATTAGTGTAGTAGCGAATAAAACCAAGCCGAGCTGTTGGTGCTTGTTGACGAAGACTTTAGACCCTGTTAAATAATGATACCAGTTTGAGTTTGAGTCAGGATTAAAAAGATTGAAAACTTGTTGTAACTAATGAGGAACATCGATTCGAGGAAAGCGTTGTTCTTCCGTCCTCTTTTATTATCTGCTGTTCAGAGCTTATTATTGCGTGTTATGTGATTTCCAAAAGCAACAAGTATTATCTCGCCCAATGAGTTTTATACGATGGACTGCAACAAAATACATAGCTTTCTCTAATATATATATGTATATATATATATATATATGTTCCCTATTATCTTTTTTTCTTTTTTTTTGTTGTGCACATCTGCAACTCTCCATAGAGTTAATCAGCTTCCTCGCCTAATAACGCGGTCTTAATATCTTTGCATTAAAAGAAAAAGCTTGCCACAATGTCGTCTTCAAATAAACAGACTGTGCGTGTAACGTACATTTGGCTGGCTGGCAAAGATGCGCACCACGATATTCGCAGCAAGGATCGTACTATGTATCTCCCTCAGGATGATATGAAAAAGAATCCGAAAGAATTGCTCGCTGACGGAGTTTTTCCTGTGTGGAACTTTGACGGTTCTTCGACTGGTCAGGCGAAAGGGTTGGATACTGAAATTCTGCTGAAGCCCGTCAACGCGTTCCCGTGCTGCCTGCCGCGCACAGCATCGAAGATTCCGTGGATTCTGGTGCTTGCGGAGTGCTATCTTCCTAGCGGTGAGCCGTCGGCCGATAATTCTCGTGCGACTGCTCGTGAAGCGTTTGAGCAATGCCCAGAGGAGCACCCTTGGTTTGGTCTTGAGCAAGAGTACTTCATCGTCACGCGCAACGGTCGTCCGTTTGGCTGGCCGGAGTACGGTTTTCCCGCGCCGCAAGGTCCCTACTACTGCAGCACCGGCAGCTGTGTCGCTTACGGACGCAATTATTGCGATCAACACTATGAGGTTTGTCTCGAGATGGGACTGAACGTTTCCGGTACGAACGGGGAAGTCACTCCTGGACAGTGGGAGTTCCAGGTGGGTCCCTGCGAAGGCCTGGAGATGGGCGATCAGCTGACTGTTGCTCGCTGGGTTCTCCTCCGTCTCCTGGAAAATGAAGGCTTGGATGTTGATTATCGTGCGAAACCCATTCACGGGGACTGGAACGGTAGCGGTCTGCACACTAACTTTTCTACCGAGTCGACGCGCGCTGAGAACGGTCTTGATGTCATTTACCAATACATCGAGCGCCTTCGCAAGACAGTTAGGCAGGACATTGTTTTTTACGGGGCTGAGAACAACCAACGCTTGACCGGAAAGCACGAGACCTCCAAAGCTAACGAGTTCAGTTCTGGCGTTGGAACTCGCGGCACATCTATTCGTATCCCGAATGCGGTTGCAAGTGAGCGCAAAGGCTACATGGAGGACCGGCGTCCCGCCGGTGACGCCGATCCGTACTTGGTGACCTCTCGGCTTTTTGCGTCGTGCATGGGTCTCGAAGCTCCGTCTCTTGATGTGGCTTCGCCAACTCACGAGAAGGAGTGGATGCGCCGCGCGTTTGAATGAACATATATTAAATTATAAACGAAGGAATTTTGTTTTGTTGATCCCTGCTGTTCTTTGTATGTGACTTTTCCCTGCGATTGAGCGTTTCAATTCGTCTGCTTGATTCTTTGTTGTTGCCTCTAATGACAAACCGCATTATTTGCAAATGGCTAAAGTCGTATGCAAGAGAAGAGTGAAATCAACTGATAAAACCGTACGACCCACTATTATTTTTACCTGCTGTGTAAGCAGTACCGAGGGTAACCGCTGTTGTTCGGTCATGGAGAGAAGAAATCTTTTAAAGTTATTATTAGAAAAGAGAAGCAGAAAAAGAGGACTTACCTTCTGTTGGGTCTACTACTTCCTCTTTTAAGTGTGTTTCTCCTCTAACCATTGAGTCTTTTCAGTCAACTATTTGACGTATCTGTGATACTTTGTAGAGCATGTACACCCTCGTTTTCATCTTCTGCACAAAGCGAGCAGTCAAACAGAAATAGAAAAGATATTCTTTGTTAAATAATACGCACTTTAGGTCTTGAGCTTTTTATTACTATTGTAATAAACGAAGTCCCGTCGATAGTGGCTTTCTTAATATCGCTTCGGCGTCAAAAGTAAAAAAGGTCTGTAACGTTGAAGTAGAGAAAACGGAAGGAAAACAAAAGAAAAAGTTTCTTTATGTTTCTTTCTTGTTGGAAGCGCACAAGTTTCGGTATTAGTTATTTTTGTTTACACTTTTTTTTGATGAAAAGAGATTCCTCCTTTTAAAAAGTCAGTGGTTTTGACTGACGCTTTCATCGTTTAAATGATTCAGAAAGCTCTTCCTTTTCGTTTTACTGATGTATCCCGAACTAAATGCTTGTGTTTCTCTCTTTCTTCGTTTTCTTCGTCTCTTCGTTATCAACATTATCTTTTTTCCCTCTTCCTCTGTTTCTCTCCCTAATTTCGCATGTGCTTCGCTTTTTCTTTTTTTAATCCACATCAAGAATTCCTACACCTAGATCATGTCTTGCCAAAAACAAAAACATGGAGATAAAAGTCAGAAGCGATGGCGGAAAAAGAAGAGTTTGTATGATGCGTACCTCGCCGATTCCGGCAACAGCGGTGACTCGTCTGGCGATGAAAACGAGGACTCAACTTTCGAGCGTGAGGAGTACAACGTTGGAATGGATGTAAATATTTTGATTCAGCAGACTGTCCAAAATATTGTACAGAGCGTCTGTCTGGAGGATTCGGAAGGATTTGGTACCTTTGGTGATCAGGAACTTATTTGCTTTGCTGCAGCAATAAAGCATAACAGTTCAATCTTGTCATTGCAAATCCGTTATTTAGACGTATCGGACATTTCGCTGGTCCCGCTCTGCAAGGCTCTGGAGCACCACAGTCACATTCGCGCGATTGATCTTTCCGGAACGCGCGGCGGAGAAGGCACGAGCAAAGCGCTGAGGCGGTTGGTTTGCACCAATCCGCAAATTATCTTCCTTCGGCTCGAAGACACTATTATCAATCCGAAGGACTCGCTCGTAATCGAAAAGGCGCTGCAGTACAACGCAATGGCAAGCTCTGATCCCAATAACAACCCGTTTCACCTGGGGCTGTTGCGGAGAATTGGCGCGATGGAAGAGAAAGAGCACAAGTTTCAAGAGGAAATGCAAGCGCGACCGTGGCTGTTTGGGGATAGCGGAACGTCAAAAAAGGATGGAAACCAGAAGAAAGCAAAAAAAGTGACACTTAGCACTGCTGCGTCTTCACACATTGGGGGAGAGATCTGCGCGCAGTTCATTCAAGGCAAGTGCTTGTACGGTTCCCGCTGCAAATACATTCATCCCGAACGCACCATTGCGTTGAAAAATGTTGTGACGTCAAACTTTCATAATCAGGCTGAGCACGGCGAAGGAGGCGATGTTGTCTCGACTGCGTTTTCTACTGCAACATCCTCTCGTCAACGTCTCCAGAGTCGTCTTCGCCCACCGCACTTTGCCTTGAAGAAGGCTAAGCCTCCGCCGGTTGCATTGAGCCAAGGTGAAGGCGATCATGTAGAACCTCCGGTTAACGATGTGGACCATTCGCCTTCTGGTTTTAATTTGTGGTGGGTTTTAAGCGGAACAGTGTTATGCTGCTGCGCTACGTGCATCGTGTATTTTTGACACGAGAAGTCTTTTTTTTTTGCATCACAGTTAAAACAGGAAAAAGAGTAACAAATTTCTTTCTTTTTTGCGGGGCGGAGAAGCCTGTTATGTCTCGTTTACCGTGCTTCAGCCGCTAAATCATCTTTTTTTTGAATTTGCGCACGCTGGCTTTTCCGACTTTCACCAGGCCGCGAATTGGAGGACAAAGCTTTTATTAATCTGCAATTCTTCTCACTAACTCCTCTCTCTTTCAACTCATAACTCTCCTCTTTCTTTTTTCTTCCAAATATTTATATGCACACACAAAATGCATCCTTTTTTCCCGTGCATATTTTAACTTTAGACATCTTGCTTGGTGTATCGCTCTCTCTTCTCATCTAGCAATTTTCGTTGTGCTAGCGAAACGAAAAGGAGAAACGTGGTCTGTGCCTTCGTTGGACTAGATTGGCAATGTGACGTAAGCTGCGGCTCACGGTGACAACCTGCTTACACTTTATAGCTGGCGTGTTTGAGTATGAGCCGCTAGATTTTGTTTCCATCTTGGACAGTAATTGGTGTTTTCCAATACTTAGGCGCACACGGTGACCACCAGCTTTTTCCCATAGCTGATTCGTTTGAGTATGTGCTCCGAGATGTACGCGTCTCGTTTCCGCTTGGCGCCAAATGACGCACACGGAAGCCAGTATCGTTGACCTGCTGAAAGCTTTTGGTGTTGGTGCCGTTAAACTTCGCGGTTGCCAGTTGCACATGCGACCGCAAGAACGTACAGCACCAACAGGAACAAGACCGCGACGAGGTTTCTTTCGTATTTGACTTGCTGTGGTGGATATAACGGTAATTTCTCTGTGCTCAGGTTTTTTCCGCAGCACGTGCGATTCATCAGCTTCTAGAAAGCTGTCACAAAGTTAGAACCATTGTAATCGAAATGTCAACTTTTTTCTTTTCCATCTCCGTATCTTAAAGCTGCTCTCATTTTTCTTTCCTTTCGACAACAAAATGCATTTCGTTCTGCTACTCCGCTGCCATGCGTTTGTCTGGCAAAGTCTTGAAAACTGAACTCAATTTATGTTGGCATAGTGTAACTGAACAAAAGTGTCTCATTTTTCCGATGTCGCATTCCGCCACACCAAAGCACGGGCGTAGGCTCTGCGACCCTGCGTGGCTCCAGAATCGTTTTCCTTCTATCTCCTCAGACGTGCCGTACGAGCTCAAGGTGTCCAGTCATCAATGCCACAGTCGAGGGCAAGCCAGCGAAGAAGAATTCACGAACCTCATCTCCTCCTCGTTTCGGCAAACTTTAAGAGATGTGCTTCCTTACCCCGAATCGTTTCGCACAGTCTCGAGCGCTCCAGGCGGAATCTGGTTTTGGGAGGTGTATCGTCATGCTTTGTTCGGTGAAAACGTGATTGTGCATTTGGGCGGAACTGGTCTTTCTCTGACGGAGGATTTCCCTGCCAGTCAAGCCGAGTTGCGGTCCAAGGCGTGCATCGAATACGTCCCCGCATCAGCGCGTTCACGTCACCTGCTTGCGCATGGCGCCGCGAAACTGGAAGTTTTGTACGCCCTTTCCCTCACCGTTGCCTTGCATGTGGCCAAACATCCGGTGCTAGAGCGCGCACAAGGACCACGGGCGGTGGTGTTGTGCGCGACTCATTCTCAGTGCATTGAGTTCACTGCCATCTTGAACCTCTTTTGCCCCTCGCTGCACCTGGTTGTGCACAACTTATTTGAAGGGTACCCTTCGCTGCCCGCAGGTAAACGCGCCGACGTGGTCGTCGGAACACCACCGCTATGGGAGTCCGTATCGCAGCTCGGAGGCGGGTCTTCCACTGTCAACATCGACGCCGCAGCACGTTTGGGAGGGTTGGAAGACTTGCTGCTTGACATAGAAGGCGATGGCCAGCTACCTCCAGCATACAACCTCAGTCGGTGGCGTCCGTATAAGCTGACGTACGTGGAGCAGCTGGTTCTGTTCGACGTCGAATTGCAGGTGAGCATGGGGTTCGGGTCAATTCTGCAGCACGTTGTAAATGCGCAAGATGCTCCAACAAGCCCCTGCAAGGCAAATAATGAGGTGTGCCCGAAGGGAGGGCTACCCATCTCGTGCCAGCAGTATGTAGTCGTTGGCGAGGACAGATTCAGAGTTGATGATGGTGCAGTGGAGATTCTGCTGAGGGCAGTTGGTGAAAGGGGAGGGGTGTTGGGAAATGGTGGAACGGCAGAAATCGTACTCGCTTCTGCACAAGCTCTCAACAACGACGATCACCTACGCAAACGGTCACGGGAAGGAGAGGTAGACGCCGAGGAAGGAAAAACGAAGTTTCGCCGCGCAGAAGACGATGAAAGAATTCAAGAAAGGCACTCGGCGGAGGCGAGAAGCTCGACACAGAGCCTGCCAACGACTGTTTCGGCTCCTAAAAACTTCGACGGTCTTTTCATTCGTAACGCGCTGTCCCACGCTCGATTAGTAGCCGACTTCGACGCTCTCACAGACTTCACACAGCGGTTGATCGACGTGGCCGAAGAGTTTTGGCTGCAGTTCGAAGGAGTAGCACAAGGAGAGCATGACGTTGCCGCTGTGTTGGAAGGGTGTGCCACCGATGCAGCCGGCACAGTTTCACAGCCGTCACTGAAACCACCAACGGCAGTGTCCCGTGCACTTCAAGTTGACCTCGCTCTTGTTTGCGTCAAGCTCGATGCTGTAGATCGTTGTAAAGAGGAAGTCCGTGCTTCGTCGAGCAAGGTTGCAAGCCACCGGGCACAGGAACTGGGAATATGGGTGCACCCCGCATCGACAGCTGGCGATGCCTATTCTTCCCGTTTTGTCTTACTTTTTAAGCATCTGTCTGACCACTTCAACGGAGAGCTCTTCGATGGCAGCATTATACAATGCGTGCTCGCCGAGGACACCCCTCGACTCCCTTTCAACCTTTTCCCGCTAAACTCCGACTGCGCTTTTCCCGTGCGTCTTTTGCTCAATGATGCTTTTGTGTATGGAGAAAACTTGTTGCGTCCGACCCTTTTAGAGATGGCGAAGAAGAGCAAGAGCGAAGAGACCGAGGCCATGGCAGAGCGCGCCAACGAACGTCTTTGTGTCACGTCTGCTAGAGAAAGTGGCGATTCTGTTCAGCGACGCGGCGAGGAGGGCATACCCTTTTCCCTGTTTCTTCTTCCTCCCAGCCGTTCACCATCAAACGGGGCTTTAAAGTCGTCGTTGCCGGTTGTGCCTGTCGATACTGGAACTGTTATGGTTCTCCGACATTTGCTGCTTTCCCAAGCCGAGTCGTGCGGGGCAAAGGCAAGCACAGGGAATGCCACCACAAATAGCGCAGAGAAACCGTTTGTTCTCCATGTCATAGAAGAGTGCTGCCAGTATGGTCGTGTGCTTTCCTATCACGTGCACGAGGATCCGCTACAACGGCCGCAGAGTTCTTTGAGGTCGACAGTAGGAAATAATGAGGACCAACCCGCAGTAACGGACCTGGCCACGCCGGGAGCAGCGACCGTGACGTGGGACACGCATAACACAGTGCTCTCTGTATTTGTTGAATTTGCCAGTGCTGAATCCGCGATTGAGGCCGCGCGTCAGTTTGCGCAGCGGTTTGCTCTCCAAGCCGCTGAAACAAAACAGCCGGAAAGCCACAACCCCCGCGTCCGGCTCTTTCGAAACAGCACTTATTATCAAGGTGTACACCAAGATGAGATGCGCATGTTGAGGCAGGACTCTAGCGATACCAGAGACGTGGACGATAACGACGAGTTCTTCGATGAGTTGCTCACAGAATCGCTTTTGGCGGAGTGAAAAGAATGAAAGAAAGCGTCTATTCGATCAGAACCTGTTGAGGCAGGTACTGCAGCTCTAAGTTAAGAAAAAACGGCCAACACAGCGAACGTTTTCAAGGGTTAAAAACAAAGAAGAACAAATCTTGCGTTGCCAATCGTACTAGAGACAGCCCCTCTTCACAAGCTTCGCTGCCATCTACAGATTTTAATTCCTTTCCCAAGATATCACGGAGGGAGAACAGATTTCATCACCGCGCCTCCAACCTGTTCATGCCGTTAGACATATGAGATACCTTTCAACCTGAGCTGTCACACAAGCTACACCTCTACGGTGTTGCTGTCTCTACGCAAACTTCAACCTTAGTATCGCTCTCTACTTCTCAAACGCCAACGTTCCCACAAGAATCAACGCTATCCAACCAAAAACTAACCGCTCGCTTTCCTTTCCCTTTCTAACCCTCGCACCCACCCCACCTCTCTCGATCATGTCCGCCACGATCACGGTGCTCCAGTCGCAGCTGCCCGCGTACGGCCGCGTGCGCACGCCGTACGAGAAGGAGCTGCTGGAGACGGCACGCATTCTTGCGACGCGCGGCAAGGGCATCCTCGCTGCGGACGAGCCGAACGACGCGTACGACGCGCGCTTCGCACCGATGGGCCTGGAGAACAACGAGGCGAACCGCCGCAAGTACCGCGTGGTGCTGCTGGAGACGGAGGACCTGCACAAGTACATTGGCGGTGTGATCCTGAGCAAGGAGACGGTGGAGCAGCAGTGCAGCCAGGGGATGATGTTCACGGAGATGCTGCGCAAGAACGGCGTTGTGTCTGGCGTGAACGTGGACGGCGGCCTGCGTCCGTTCTACGAGGGCGCGCCTGGCGAGGAAATGACTGCCGGCATGGACGGGTACGTGGAGCGCGTGCAGCACTACTACAAGCTTGGTGCGCGCTTCTGCAAGTGGCGCAACGTGTTCAAGATCCAGAACGGCAACGTGTCGGAGTCGCTGATCCAGTTCAACGCAGAAACGCAGGCACGCTACGCCGCGCTGTCGCAGCTGAACGGGCTTGTGCCGATTGTGGAGCCGGAGGTGATGCTGGAGGGCACGCACGACGTGGAGACGTGCCAGCGCGTGTCGGAGCACGTGTGGGCGACGGTGTTCGCTGCGCTGCACCGCCACGGTGTGATCCTGGAGGGCATGTTCCTGAAGCCGAGCATGGTTGTTGCCGGGTCTGAGTCTGGGATCAAGTGCGCGCCGGAGGAGGTTGCGCTGGCGACTGTGCAGACGCTGTCGCGCGTTGTGCCGCCCGCGGTGCCTGCGATCGGGTTCCTGTCTGGTGGTCTGAGCGAGCTGCAGTCGTCGGAGTACCTGAACGCGATCAACAACGCGCCCGTTGCGCGTCCGTGGCACCTGACGTTCACGTTTGGGCGTGCGTTGCAGGGCAGCGCGCTGAAGGCGTGGAAGGGCAAGGACGAGCTGATCCCGGATGCGCGCCGCGCGTTCCTGCACCGTGCGCGCATGAACTCGCTTGCCTCGCAGGGCAAGTATGACCCGAAGCTGGAGGCGGAGGCGTAGGCGTCAAGCGCGTGGGCAGGAAGAAGAATTGGCGATATGGTTGTTCTTGTTCGACAGTCAATACGTGCTTGGCTTTCTCTCCACCAGGAACGGATTGTGTACCGATCTCCTCTCCTTATGTCTAGTGGTGACGGCATTCGGTTGTGCTTTCGATTCTACTATGCGGAGACTAGCTGTCTCTTTTCTTTTCAAATGGACGTTGTGTGATGGTTGAACTCAGGCAGTCGTGGTTGACGGCCACCTCTGAGCGAAGCTGTCGGACTTCGGAAGTTGAAGGTGAGACGCTGATTCAGTCTTGGGTCTTTCCACGACGATGATCCTCTCATCCCACCAAAAGCTAAGTTATTTTGTCCTCTTCTTTTTAAACATTCAAAATGCCAAAAAGCTGTTAAAAAAAACGTATGATGTGCGCCTTTAATTGGACGATGCCGTGCAGCAGTGAAGTCCTCTTTTTTCTTTTTCCATCACCAAAGAAAGAGAACTTCTCCTCTGTTCTTACGCTGCGCTTCTTTCTTGACCAGCGAAGGAGGTTTTTTTCTGTTTCTTGTGTAGACAGCGTCAGCAATGTAAGAAGTTTAAGGACGGAATAGGTTACATTATATAGGTAGGTCGTTCTCTTCCTGGTTTATCTGGGCTCTCTCTTTTTCATTTTCTTTGTTTCCACAAAAACGTTTCTCTCTGGGTGGAAATGCACCACTATCTCTTTAAGATAGTTTCTTTTATTTATTATTATTATTATTATTTTGAATTGTAATACCGTTTGTTTCTGATGGACGCGATATCCACCTCTTTCTGCCAAAAGCCACAAAACAACAACAACCAAGCTAACCAAGCATCAAAGAACGGCATGTATGTGCGAGGGTACCGCAAAGGAAAGTTCAAGGAACGCGTTTGCAGTGGTGCAGATTCTGTCCTTCTGGAGACGTACACAGTAATCATGAGAGGGAGTTATTCACAGATACTCCGTAGCTTTCGCAGTTATCTATAACCAGCTGACGTGCGCTTCATTTTCACGTCCCTTTATCTTTTTTTTTGTTTGACTCTTTCCCTCGCTCTCTTTCTTCTCCTCCTCCTGTTTTGATGATCTCTAATGCCCATTGCGTAACACTTCGATGCACTGTCTTCTTCGCAAATCTGCTTCATTAACAATCGCAATTATTACTTCTCGCTACAGTCTTCTAAGTCGGAAAAAAGGAGTCAATGGTGTCTCTGAAGCTGCAGGCCCGTCTGGCGGCGAGCATCCTCGGCTGCGGCCGTGCTCGCGTGTGGCTGGACCCCAACGAGGCGATGGAGATCCAGAACGCGAACTCGCGCAAGAGCGTGCGCAAGCTTGTGAAGGACGGCTTCATCATCCGCAAGCCGGTGAAGGTGCACTCCCGTGCCCGCTGGCGCAAGATGAAGGCGGCGAAGGACATGGGCCGCCACAACGGCGTTGGCCGCCGCGAGGGTAGCCGCGAGGCCCGCATGCCGAGCAAGGAGCTGTGGATGCGCCGCCTGCGCATTCTGCGCCGCCTGCTGCGCAAGTACCGCGCGGAGAAGAAGATCGACCGCCACGTGTACCGCGACCTGTACGTGCGCGCGAAGGGTAACGTGTTCCGCAACAAGCGCAACCTGATGGAGCACATCCACAAGATCAAGAACGAGAAGAAGAAGGAGCGCCAGCTTGCGGAGCAGCTTGCCGCGAAGCGCACGCGCGACGAGCAGAACCGCAACAAGTCCCGCAAGCAGGAGCTGAAGAAGCGCGAGAAGGACCGCGAGCGTGCGAAGCGCGACGACGCCGCCGCTGCTGCGCAGAAGAAGAAGGCCGAGGCCGCGAAGAAGTCCGCTGCCCCTGTTGCGAAGAAGGCCGCCGCTGCGCCGGTGAAGGCCGCTGCCCCGGCGAAGGCTGCCGCTCCGGTGAAGGCCGCTGCCCCGGCGAAGGCTGCCGCTCCGGCGAAGGCCGCTGCCCCCGCGAATGCCGCCGCTCCCGTGAAGGGTGCTGCGCCGGCGAAGAAGTCGAAGAAGTAAGCCAGCGGCGGTGCCCCGCGTACCGCAGCTGCTTGACGCTGTTCGGCTTTTCCTTCCCTTGTCGTTCTGTGTGGTGTCAAACCTGTTCGGAGCTGAAGACATTGTTTTTTTTTTACTTTTTGGTTCATTTCTTCGTAACTTAGTCAAACACATCGACAACAGAGTAAATGTGAGGACAACGTTGCTGTGCGATCACAGCGTACCAACGCTGCTGGAAAGCCGCACAGAAAAGCGGATGAAGAGGTCGGACCCACCTCACGTAGGACGTGGAAATCATCAGGAGGGCAGAGGGTGTATGCGGCGTCGTACGTTTTTTTTTACAAGCGACGCAAGCATTCCCTTGGTTCCCTTCGTGTGTTATTGATGTGATGGTCTCTCGCTCTTGTGAGTGGTCCGTTTCTGCCTTCGCGTCCTCGTTCTGTGCGTTACTTGCACGCGCTATGCGTTTTGGTGCTCTTCACTGCGTCTTTGATGAGGCGGGTCTCCGACTTAATTGGAGAAGAAGGTGAAGCGGAGGTTTGAGCTGATATATATGGCCGGTGCAGCTGTAACGTTTATCAGTAGTTTAGTATCGTGCACGCTGCACACGGCATGAGATTGGCGTCTTGCCCAATTTCATGTACGCTATCTTCTTTCTGTTTCCCCTCTCGGTCGATTTCCTCTTGCCTTCTCTTTAATGCTTGTGGTTTTTGCCGTGTAGAATGCTCTCTGCGCCAGTGCAAAGCAACGACGGAGTTCACAAGCAGTATTCGCTTCTGATTCTTTCGTGGTAGCCTATTGGACCCTTGATTGACACTTATTTGGTAGCCCTGCTACAAGAAGAGAATCCGATTTATTCATATTGCCAGATTTCCGTTTCAAGAAAGTCGCCCATCATTTTAGCTTTCTGCACAATACAGTGCGCTACGAATTCAGCTCGTAGCGCACGCCTCGTAAAAGAGGGCTCCCCCAAAATAAATATAATATTTCCAACGCTATTAGCTTTCCTTTGGCACTCTTCTGTCCATTGAAAGGAGGAGGAAGAAGAAAGTAACAGCTAGAGTGTCCTCAACAATAACAACACTGGAAAAAAAAAAGAAACAGCTCAGGGGTCCTTGTGTTGCCAAGATGTCGCACATGACAGCTGATTTGGAGTACTTTAAGTGCGATATGTGCGGCGTGTACATGCATCGCGACATTTTCTGCGACCACCGCCGCGACTGCCACGGCCGTGACAGCACCGTGCTGAAGCGAGGCGAGTGCGCGAAGCTGTCCGACGCGCTCAGCCGCGAGACACGAGAACTGTTGCTGGCGAGAGAGGCGGAGGCCGGCGCGCCCACTCGACCTATTGATGCACCGATACTGCAACGGAGCAGCAACGGCAACGGCAACAGTGAGGCGATGGCGGCCGACGCTAGCGCCGGTGCTGGACAACGCTGTCGCGAAGCCGATCGTGTTGTGGGAGAGAAATGCGAATTTGGCTCATGCGATCAGGCATCAGAAGCAGCAACGGCCACCGAAGCCGCAGCGACGTTATCGAAGGCGCCTTCTTCATCGCCGTCGGTTTCCCGCAACGGTGATCCGGTCAAGATAAGTGCCTCGGTCTCCGTTGCGGAGCTGGAGCGGCGCCAGGAGGCGCGGACGCGGCGGGCGGTGTCGGACCGGTATCAAGCGACGCTAGACGCGAAGATTAGCGCGTTGCTCACAGAGGAAAAGAAGTCGGCGCTCCTGAGCTTCTTAAATTCGTAGCCCACAAAAACGGAAGAAGACGGTGAGCAGGTGACTTTCAGGGGCCTGCTGCGTTGAACAAGGCACATTGAACAAAGAAGCTGTAGAGCGAAGTCCACCTGGTTTTCTTTTTTTCTTAAGATCTTTTGATCATCTTGCGAGGGAAGGGGGAGAGAGGGTGATGCACTCCTCATGAATGTACACTAAAACTGAACTGTTCTATTTTTCTTTCTTTTCTCACCGGTGCTTTATTCAGCTTCTTGTCCAAACCGTTTTCGTATTGTTGTTGTTGTTGCTCTTCGTGTGCCAAAACACGTGTTGCGACGGTATCTGTTACTGTCACGAAGATCAGCACGATTGCACAAGAGAGTGCTCACTACCGCAGCAACGAATGGTACCAGAGCAGGTTTTACGAGGATGGCGAGGTTTAATGGTACAAGGAGGCACTTTCGAAGCCTGTCTGCGCCAGCGATCTTTTCACAGAAAAGATGTACCAAACGCTTCCCTGCAAAGAGTCTTCCACGAGTAGGGACGCAGAGAGGAACAAACGCAGCAGGAAACGTTTTTTTTTTGTATTGTTTTTAAATCGATGCAAGGTGAACGGTGCAATGAAAAAATTCACTCGCTTCTTTCCAAAACAGTCTATGTTGAAGCGAGCGCATCGATTCTCTCTACCGCGAGCCCGTGAGTGACGCTTTTGCCTTTCCTGTTTGCTTCACTCTAATGTCATACCTCCTTCTTTTTCTCTTGCCTTTCGTGCGTCTCTTCCGCAACTTGTGCGTATGCGTGTCGCGCCGCATGTGCGCTTTCTCAACCCTGCATACGTCTTTTTCTGTTCGTGTCTGCTGTGTTTGGCGTGCGTCGTGCAACAACACCCAAACCCAAACCCAACACACAACGTATCTTTCGCTTTCGTATTCATCACTTCCGACTGCTGCGTACGTACGCATTCGAATTGATCTACCCACTGTAAAGGAGAACATCCTCTCAACTTGACAATGGTGTCTCTGAAGCTGCAGGCCCGTCTGGCGGCGAGCATCCTCGGCTGCGGCCGTGCTCGCGTGTGGCTGGACCCCAACGAGGCGATGGAGATCCAGAACGCGAACTCGCGCAAGAGCGTGCGCAAGCTTGTGAAGGACGGCTTCATCATCCGCAAGCCGGTGAAGGTGCACTCCCGTGCCCGCTGGCGCAAGATGAAGGCGGCGAAGGACATGGGCCGCCACAACGGCGTTGGCCGCCGCGAGGGTAGCCGCGAGGCCCGCATGCCGAGCAAGGAGCTGTGGATGCGCCGCCTGCGCATTCTGCGCCGCCTGCTGCGCAAGTACCGCGCGGAGAAGAAGATCGACCGCCACGTGTACCGCGACCTGTACGTGCGCGCGAAGGGTAACGTGTTCCGCAACAAGCGCAACCTGATGGAGCACATCCACAAGATCAAGAACGAGAAGAAGAAGGAGCGCCAGCTTGCGGAGCAGCTTGCCGCGAAGCGCACGCGCGACGAGCAGAACCGCAACAAGTCCCGCAAGCAGGAGCTGAAGAAGCGCGAGAAGGACCGCGAGCGTGCGAAGCGCGACGACGCCGCCGCTGCTGCGCAGAAGAAGAAGGCCGAGGCCGCGAAGAAGTCCGCTGCCCCTGTTGCGAAGAAGGCCGCCGCTGCGCCGGTGAAGGCCGCTGCCCCGGCGAAGGCTGCCGCTCCGGTGAAGGCCGCTGCCCCGGCGAAGGCTGCCGCTCCGGCGAAGGCCGCTGCCCCCGCGAATGCCGCCGCTCCCGTGAAGGGTGCTGCGCCGGCGAAGAAGTCGAAGAAGTAAGCCAGCGGCGGTGCCCCGCGTACCGCAGCTGCTTGACGCTGTTCGGCTTTTCCTTCCCTTGTTGTTCTGTGTGGTGCGCGTGCATGGTGGCGCTTTTCCATCTTGCCACGCTCTCCGACATCTCGCATAAAAGGAGATGCTTCAATGTTCTCTCTTCTGTTTTCTGCAATTTCATTTATTCATTTTTCCCCCTAAAACAACAACGCAAAAGAGGAAAACGGGTTTTCTTCCGCGAGAGGGCTTCAGGCACGCACAAGACAAACGCCACGAATGTGCTCCTGCTACGTTTGGATGGCATCGCGCTATTCCAGGCTCACCGTTGAGTCGGCGGTGGCGCACCTGGCTCTTTTCTTTGCCTTTCTTTGCTTAGTACACAACGTCTCTCGAGAGGCAGTCTTGGAAGATTTTCGATCAGGAACGTTTCTTCGTCGCTTTTCGAGATGCCTTTCCAATGAAGTATTTGATTCCCGTTGGTGCGCGTACGAAGTACCTTCGCTTTGTCATGATATTATTTCTTTCTCCTTAGTTTTCTTCCCCCCTCCCCTCCCCCTCCTCCTTCTCCTTATTCGCTTCGCATTGATGCCTTACCCCTGTGTTTCATGTCGATGTGCACTCGAAAACAAGCAAACAAACATAAGCTGCACCTTCTTGATGCCACGCTTTTAATTCCACCTTTTACTCACAACGCACACGACTACCATATATATATATCTGTTTTCCTTCTCATATATATATATCTAGAGATCTTTTAAGACGATCAAGTGCATCTGTACCCCCTTTTTTCTGTTATTATTGATAGTTACGGCCCTCTTTTGTTTTCCCTCACAAACACAAAAAATAGTGGACACCATCCAGGTCATCTTTTTCGAAGTGTTTTGGCTTCATTCTTTTCCGCTCTTGAGAGAAAAAAGAAAAAGAGTTCTGCCTTCGTGTCGTCGTTTCGGGCGTCTATATTATCATCATAGTTTGTTTTTCTAACAGCTTTACTGTTATCACCATTATCACCACATTTCTTTTTCCCCTCTCAACACTGTACATACACCTTTGAAGAAGTGCTACTACAACTGACTTTCTGCGGAAGAAAACCCCCTTTTTTGTTTACGCTATCAGCAGGTGGCAAGGTCCGTAGCTCGTGTGCTAAGACTCCCATTTTAACAAAAAGGAATCTGGAGCACCTGTGCACGTGATGCAAACACCCACGTTGTTGAAGTCAACTACCGTGATTCACGTCTCTTGACACCAGAGCAACCAGAAGTGGCTACAGCTGTTTTGTGTTTACTTCCTTGTTGACGTTCGTCGAACAAAGATTTGCGCTTAGAAGTGTGCACAGACCGCCTTCCTGTTCGTTTGTGCGCTGCTTTTCCTTTCCTTTCCTTTCCTCTTTTTTTTTCTGGTTTGAGCGAGTGGTGCCGCTTCAACTTTCTCGCGTCTTCTCCTTTTCGTGTCTCAGCATCGCTTCTGTGTTGGCGGCTCGCTGTCCGCCCTTCGTTGCGAGGCAACTGACTGTGTTACGTCTCTTCCCTTTATTTAGTTTATTTGAGGAGATTACTGTAGCTGTGGTTTTTGTTCCTATTGTTTTTTTCTAGGTCTGTTGTTCGTGTGCGCGCGTGTGGGGAATACGCAAGCAAGCCGCCCCGCCCCTCCCCCCTCCCCCCCTTTCATCGCCAATGATCCCCGCTCTGAATATGACCAAAATACACCGCAGCCCCCCTGCCAATACCTTCAGCGGTGGCGGCAGCGGTGGCGGTGGTGGTGGCGGGGTAGTGGGCCAGGGCAACGTGTCTCGCCTGCACATGAGTCGGCAGATGTCCCCGCGCACGCCGAACGTGACCTCGCCGAGCGATGCCACATCCAGTCAGCCCTCTGCTCACCTGACCCGCCGCGCGGCGGAGGTCACACCTGTTTTGGAGATGAATCCCCTGCAGTGTCAGAACGTCAGCGAGTTGCAACGGAAGCTGATTGACACGGCGGAGTGGGTGATGAAGCTTCGCTATTACTACGCGGCGCAGTTGCAGGAGCGCGATCAGTGGCTCGAGGCCCGCCTGCGCCACTTCGAGAAGTTCTACGCAGATGCTGTCAATGCCGCGGCGGAGGCGCGTGTGGCATCCACCACCCCCACCACAGCAAGTGCGAACGGCAGCCCCGTTGACAACGGCGCACCGGCGACCATCTCCACTTCGAAAATGGCCGGCTTCAGCGGTGTCCCGCACCGCTCCGTCAGTGAGGCGAGGGCGACGGAGAGCGAGAAAGATAGCACGACACCTGCACCCCGTCGTCCCAGTAAGCAGCAGGAGAACACGACGCAGTTTAGTGCGGTCAGCAGTCCACAGCCGTCCTTGCCGAACAACGCACACGCAGACACCGCCGGTGTCGCCGTGGTAGAAGACATCAACAGCAGCGCCGCGCGTACGCGGACGAGCCAACCGAAGAAGTCAGCGGTGGTGCGCATCCCGCGCGGTCGGCGGACCGTCTCAGTCGGCAGCGTGCGGCGGCAGCAGTGGCCGCTCGACGGCGCCAACTCGTCGCATTTGAGCGGGGTGGTGTTGTTGGCCGTCGATCGCGGGGAGTCGCGGCCGACGCGTGCGGCGCGCAGCACGGCAGAGACCGACATTAACAACACTAGCAGCGGCAGTGCGATCACGGACGGTACCGGTGGCGTCGCACATTATCGCGGCCCACCCGAGCTCGCTGCTGTGCGAGGGACGCCGTCATCTAACTTAGTTGTCGAGGCGGACGGGCCTCGGTTGGACGTGTTGGCGGCTACGGCACCCACCACGATGCGTCCAGGGAAGAGCGCGCTGCCCGACACGTTGTCCTCAAATCACGTTTCCTTTTCCGGAAGGGAGGCAGACCGGCGGAAGGCGGAGTCGAGCACCTCGCGCCGACGCTGTTACTCCTCCTCGCCGCGGGCGATGACTACCGACATGTCGGCGACGGCACCGCCGCACTCGCAGTACCTCGAAGCCGGCTTTGGATTGAGACGTGATGTACACCTCAGTAGCACGGCGCCGACCTCTCGAGAGAACAATGGGCTGCACACGAGCGTGGGCTCGCCGGAGCCGGCACAGAGCCGCACCCCGCGGGAGGGTGGGAGTTCGCTGTTTCACCTCTTTGGCAGCGGTAGGAGTCGGCCGGGCAGAGTGTACAGCACGAGCCGGCCCTCGCAGGCAAGCCGGCGCACCGCCTCTCGCGGGCTTTCGGGTCGGGTAAAGCAGCGGAGCACGAGCAGCACCAGCGTGAGTTTGCAAAGCTCACCAGCCCGCACGCACACCCTATGAAAAGGAGTGTTCAAGCAGTGAACGCACGCTTTCGAGAAAATCATTGATCGAACGAACTCAGAAGGATGTTGGAGTTAAACCTGCCGCTTTGGATTCGTTGTATCTGTGCTCACTCATTCCCGCCTTCTTTTCTTTATTATATTATTATTATTCCATCAACAGCTTTTTGAATACCCTTCGTTTTATCCTTTCACTTGCCTTTCTTTTGTTGGTGTGCCTCGCAGAGGAAATTCTTCCCCCTTTTTCGATTTCGCGTAGTGAACTTCGTGTTGTCTGTGCACGTTTGTGTTGTAGAAGCTTATCTCGAGGGCATCCAGTATCTTGTGGAAACGGACGAAAAAAGAAAAACATATATGTATCAGAAACGCTGCTTTTATTCCTTTCTCTCGTCTTCCTCTCTCTTCCGCAGGTGTCTCTTCACTTAAATTATTTCGTCATTCTCTGTTCTCCTCTTCTTAGTGGTGTGTGCTGATTTCCTCGTTTATTAAAAACTTATTTGCCCTTACCAGCGCACACCTCACGTCTGTCGGTCCTTTTCCTTGTTCGAACTTCTTTTCAAAAACCACTGTCGTTGATTAAGAGCTCTCTATATGTTTTGCTTTTCGTTTTAAAATTTCCAGTTACGTCTGCAGTTGCCGTGAACATGCAAACACCGCTGATTTGGCCGCCGACCTTGTGTGTTGCCGGTGTTTCCCATTCACGCGTAGACCTCACTTCGTGGTGGAGGTGAAAAAGCTCTCTTCTTTTTTTTTTCCACGCTTCTTCGCTTTGCGAATGCGAAATCGGTTGCTGCTTACCGCTGTTGTTCATCGTGGAAGAGAAGAATGGTATTACATGCCGGCCACTGCGGGTGGCGAGAGGTCAATGAGAGGCTCGATCGGCGTCATCATCAAGGACAACAGGAATACTGTGATGACACTTATGATGATGGTGTGCGTACATGTAGGCTTGGCGAAGCAGCGTAATAATGGGAAAAAGGAAACGTCGAGAGTGGAAGGTGCGTAGCGTGGCTTCTTTTGTGTACCGCACCTCATCAAAAGCGAAACAGGACACCATTTAGACCCCGTGTATCGGCTGTGAACAACCTATTCGTGCCTGTTGTGCAAGCTTCACAAACAAGTAAACTGAAAAAGAAAAGCAATATATAAAAGTAAGTACGCTGGCGTCCTTCTTATTAAATGATAATTTACTTCTCGCAGGGCTTAACTGGGTTTTTTTTTTCCAGCGCTCTCGACGGCTTGAAAGGCTGGCTTGGTTATGTGAAGGTAAGGGAGCGACAACAAGAGAGAGCACCTCCTCTTTCGCACGAGTTACACTTGAGAAGAACGACAAAGGCCCTACAGCAGACGGAAACTCACCCTCTCCGCTCCGTCCTCTCTCTCTACCCGTCTCCGCTCTTTCTCATCTCGTCTTTTCTTTCCTTTTTTTCTGGCTTACCGGTGCAGGTCCTGCACACGAGTGTGGTTGATTCTCTTTTTCCTTCCCCCGCTCGCCGTCGCTTCACCATTCGCCGAACGATAACGGAAGCGAACGAACAGCATTACACGCGAAAGGGGTAAGCTGGGCAGCAACCGAGTACGCTCCATCTTGTCTCCCCAGATCGTTTCTTTTTCTTTTCTTTTAGCATCATCATAGAGTGCCAGCAGAAGGAGAAGAAGCCAAAAGATCCAAGAAAAAAACCAGCAATTCCAGACCTCATCTTCGATTTTTCGTAGTCGGTCCTATGGAGGCGTTCAGTCGAAGCAAGTCTTTTAGCCAGGCAGCCTCTGCCTCCAACCCGTCCCTCCCACCAACCCGCGTCGGCGCCGCCACGCCCGCTCTCTCGTCCACCTCCCCTCAGCCACAGCAGAATGTGGTGAAGAACATCTTGAAGAGTGTGGAGAGCCACGTGCGGATCATGTCCGCGGTGGAGCGCACGGCGACGTCGTCGAACTGCACCTCTATTCGACTGCAAAAACCCGACAGCGACGGCGGTGCCTCGGCGGCGTCCTCGCCGGATCAGAAAGGATCTTCGTCCTCGCAGCCCTCGAGCCAGTCCACCGCCAACGCGGGCGGAGGCGTCGGTGGCAGCGGCAGTGGCAGGTGGTCGGAGTCCTTCAACGTCACCCGCGTCCATCGCGGCGGCGCCACGAACCGCTTCTACGAGGAGGTCGTCGCCCCGTGTGTGTCGAACTGCACCTCGGGCCAGAGCTACGTGTTTCTCGTCAACGGTCCGCCAGAGAGTGGGCGGAGTCAGACTCTCTACGGCAGCCCCCACCACAACGAGCTGGGGCTGGTGGAGCTGGCCGCGGCCGATTTGCTAGAGCGTATGTCGTCGAGTGGGAAGGTGATTATGCGCAACCACCGCGACGGCGGCGGAAACAAGGAAAACGACCTCAGCAAGGCTCAGAGCAACAACGCGAATAGCAATAATAATAATGGACGCGAGGACGGCTCCGAGGTGACCATGACGGGCGGCATCACGGTGACCTATGCCGCCTTCACCACGCGTGGGGCGAGGATGGTAGAGACGGAGACGAGCGAGCCCGTGCCGCTGGTGGAGTTCCCACCC
The DNA here is from genome assembly GCF_001293395.1 of Leptomonas pyrrhocoris. Lineage (NCBI taxonomy): Eukaryota > Euglenozoa > Kinetoplastea > Trypanosomatida > Trypanosomatidae > Leptomonas > Leptomonas pyrrhocoris. Next base: position 169,494 of record NW_015438359.1, read on the forward strand.
CCGCTCGGTTACGTGCCGCTGCCGCAGATGCGCCTGCTCGAGGACGCGAGTCGGGCGGTGCTGCTACCGGAGCGGAAGCACGTTGACACTTCGTGCGTGATCCAGTTCCACGTGTACGCCCCGGTGGACAGTACCGGACGGCGCTCGATGGCGACGCTGACATTTGTAGACGTCGCGGCGATACGCGAGCCCCTGTGCAAGGAGGTGGCACACCTCATCGAGACGGTCGAGCGCGTCGCCGGCGTGGCGTCGAGCGGCGGCGATCCGAACTTCAAGGAGACGAAGCTGACGACGCTACTAGAGCCGGCCTTGGTGGGCTACGTCACCCTTGTCTCCATCACCACCCTCAGCGGCCGGCCCGACCTCTACGACTCTTCGTGCACCGCGCTACGCTTCGCGAGCAACATCAGCCGGATTCACCAGGTGCTCATGCTGACCCACATCAACGCCCCACGCTGGATCTTTGACACGGGCGTCAGTCTGGAGCAGCTGCGGATGCAGCGCGACCAACTCATGGCGGAGCACTACCAACGAGGCGTCTACGACTACTACGAGACGGCGACGCGCTGGCTGCGGCAGAACGTCGGCGACATCGATGGCAGTGTGCAGCACCTGCTGGACGAGACGGCGGTGGTTCGCAAGGACGTGGCGCGGGAGGTGGAGGAGCAGTCGAAGGAGCTGCAGGCGAGTATTGCAGCGGAGGAGGCGAACTGCCGGGCAGAGGTGGAGGCGGCCCGGGCAGCGTACGACGCCACCTCGCACCAGTTTGAGGAGGTCCGCCGCCTTGACGAGGCCATCGCCGCTCTGCAGCAAAGGTTGTCGCAGACGGACATGCAAAGCGCTCAGCGCATCAGCGAAATGCGGCTTGAGATATCCGCGCTAGAGGCGAAGGCGAACAATCAACGCCAGCAGCTGCAGCAGATCGAAAAAGAAATGAAGTTGTACGTACTCAAGACAAACGAAGTCTCCGAGACGCTGAGCAAGTACGCGGAGGAGGCACGCTACGGCCAAGGCACGTACGCAATGGCGCACGAACTGACCGACCTCGGTCGCAAGCGCCGGCGACTGGAGTCGGACTTGGAGCTGGCCTCGCGAGTGGCGCAGCGCACGACGGACACCATGCGGGTCGACCGCGAGCGACGTTCGCGCATCTCGCGACTTAGTGCCATGCAGCAGCGGGTGCAGTCGTTGCGTGAGACGGTCCAGTCGTCCACCAGTAATCTCCCATGTTCACAGCAGCCGCAACAGCCACCGCAGCGAACAGCATCAGCAGCAAGTCGTTCCGGTCAAAGGCGTTAATATTCCATGGTTGCAGAAAAGAAAAGTAGCAGAGGGAAAAGTATCTGCGTTTGTGGAACCGCTCGCCTCGTATTTGCATCTTTTCCCCTTGTGCGTTCTTGCAAGTGTTCGTCTTCGGCTGATGCTGGGCTTCCTGGAAGTCCCTCATTAGTACATTTTGTCTGCTCCTACAGGCTCCCCCTTCCCCCTCGCTTGCTCCTGTTTCTCATTTGTACCTCTACGTGTATAGTAATGTCATTCCTTTCTTGGTGTGAGTTGGTTCTGTGCGAACTTGTCTCGCAGATTTTCGTTTCTCTCTTCACCGTTTTTTTCTTCTCGCCTTTTTGGGCCTTTCCCTGCGCACCGTCCGTCAGCGGTTTTTATAGATTAGAAATGGAAGGGAACGACAGGCATACCGTATTAAAACGTGAGTGAGAGGCAAAAAAATCAACGGTGTTGGCGGTGGTGATGTTGTTTAGATCCTTTCTCTGTTTTTATATTCTCCGTTGCGTGCTGGTTTACACTACATGATTGTATTTTCTATCTCTTTTTCTTTACAGCGAAGTCAACCAGGTTGGTTTCACCCGTGTGCGTGCGCGTACGTACCCTGCGTTTCTTGTTAGATCACTGATGTCCCCGTCCATCTCAACAACAAGCTAAAAAACTCAATAATGAGAAGAAACGTGACAGGATGAAGTCAGAGGTTTTTTTTTCTTCCTCTCTGTGTGATGGCTACACTGGAAGGAGAATTGCTGGCGGCGCCATTCCGCTGTGCTCCACCACACCAGGGATGTGCGTTTCCTATCGCCGAGGGGCGGTGCCCAGACCAAGGGTTTGGCACAGGCACCCATCCCTTCCTTTCCCCCCCTCCCTTTCTCGATAACACACAACCTAAACAGTGCAGATAGCTCGGCGTCGTGACATCAAAGCACCCCCTTCCTTGGGTGTTCCTGTCCCCGTATGATCAAGAGAAAATGCAAAACCGACTTGATATGATGTTGTACTGACCTTCCCATATTCTTGTTGTCTCTCACCCTTTTTCGCCCTTTGTCCCATCTTATAATTGTTGTACCACACGCGTATTATAGCGCTAGTTTCGAGGAGGAAGGAAAAAGAAAAACAAAACCAGTAAAAGAGAAGAAGCCGCAGCCGGCGAACGACGCACAGGAACGGCTCAGTGATGCTCCACCAAGAACCTGCGAAGTACGATTCACCGCCGTTCTCCGCGCTCGGCGAGCGAGAGATGGCGGCGACACCGATGAGCACCGCCGCATCTACCAGCGGGAGCGGCGTTCGCACGTCGTCGGCGCATCAGCACTTTAGTCAGCAGCAGCTGCTGCGGCACAGTCTCGTCGGTCGAACTTCCTACGTGGCTGGGATGCGCAACGCCACGGCCTACGCCCCACCGGGTGACGCCGGCAGCGCGGGAAGCTCCCTCCCCCTCGTCCCCGCCTCTCCCCCGCCGCTCGCCGACTCCGATAGCGCGGAGGCGGTCAGCGGCGGCGGCGGCGGTGCGTACGCGACCTACGAAGCTGGGGTGGCGACGACGCCGGGTGGGACGGTGGTGCTGCAGCCCTCGTACACAGCGCCGCAGGACGCAGTTCTCACCCCGGTCGGGGAGGACTTTGTGCATGAGGTGCTGGCGATGAACACCATGGCGATGGAGCAGTGCTACGCGGCGCTCGGCAGCAGCGCGACGCCGTCCATTGCGGCCGCGACCGAAGAGCCCATGACGATCTTACGCGAGGCCTTCATGCGACTCGATGACACCTCCGCACAGGACCTGCCGGGGCCGCTGCTAGATCAGCTGAAGGCGACCACGATGAACAACATGGGAGTGGTAGAGTGCAATCGCGGCCAGCCGCGTCAGGCGCTGAGCCACTTCGAGGCAGCGCGGCAGCTGGAGGAGAACAACGACACCGCTTCCCCTTCTGTGGCCCTCAACACGTGTGCGGCGTACAACGCACTGCGCATGTACGACAAGGCCACCGCCGCCGCGCTGGAGGCGATCGACATGCTGCGTGCGTTGGAGGCGCAGCGGCAACGCAGTCGTCGCATCAAGGCAGCGGTGTCCCAGCAGCGCTCGCCGATGTCGACTAGCAAAAGCATGAATGCCACCGCTGGCCGCGGTGATAACAAGACGGCGGACGAGGCAGCGGCGTTGGATGATGCGTTGCTGTTGGAGGCTGCGGCTGCCCCACAAATCGCGGAGTCGCAGAACGCCGCGCTGTGGGGTGCGGCGTGGAATAACCTGGCCGTCGCGCAGATCAACACGGCTCGGGAAGCGTCTTCGAAGGACACGAGTGAGTACACCAACACGCTGACGCTCTTTCAGAACGCGATGCGGGCGACGCAGGACCTACTCGGCCCGCAGCACCCCATGTCAAAGGCGGTCGTGGAGACGTATCGCTCCGTCCGCCTGGCGCTGCGCCACCACGGCGCCTTCAAGCAGCACCGCACGCTGCTGCGAGCGCCGCAACCGCCGGTGGACCCGCGTGTGCAGGCGTGGGAGGAGGAGCAAGTCGAGGCCGCCCCCGGGCAGACACGACACAACGCCATTGTGAAGCAGCGCCAGCAGCTCACCATCACCTTCCGCGGCGAGGTGACGGGCGGGCAGAAGCTGACTGAGCGCGTTGACGGCTCACCGTACCCGGGCGCTGTGGAGGAGGCATACCAGAGCCGACGCGGCGCCGCATCCAGCGGACGTGGCGCACGGACAGACAGCGCCAACCGCAGCAAGCACCGCGGCAAGCGCACCGCGTCCTCGAAGTCGAGGCAGAACATCAATGACGGGGTGTTGCGTGGGATGCCGCACAGCGAGACGCTGAAGCGCGCGAGTGTCGTCTACGGCAACCCCCACCCGCTTCTCTACACCCCACCACCCGCGCAGCTGCAGCAGTTTCAGCCGAGCGAGACGGCGCCGGCGTCGCTGCCCGGTAGCGCGCGAGGGCCACCGCGGGAGATGGAGATGCATTTCAACCGGGACGATGTCGGCGCTGCGGCCACCACGGGTAGGAAGATCAACAGCGCACGCAGCGGCCGACCGTCACCGCCGCCGCTGCCGCGCCACCAACCTCCTCCCCCGCAGCAGCAGCAACAGCGCATCCCGCGACAGCAGAACTCGGCCTCCGCTCGCTCCGGCGTGCAGTCCTCGCAGAACTCCATGCTGCCGCCGATTGCACAGGGGAAGAAGTACGGCCAAGTTCCAGCTGACTACAGCGAGAACGCGGGCAGCTCGGTGTTCATGCACATCCCACCGCCGCCGCCACCACCGCGGAATGACTTCTCTGCTGCGACGACAGCGGCGCGTCTGCAGCACTCCAAGATGCTTCTTCTAGCTTCTCCCTCGTCGGCAGATGCATCCTCGGCCGGTCAGTTTGGAGGCTACCTCGCTGCTGACTCCTCTTCTCAAGCGGCGCGTGAGGCTGAAAGCATTCTCGCGTCCGGCGAGCCGACCATCCACTCGCGCAAACCTCTCACACCACCCGGCGACGACGGCGATGATGTGCACGGCACCGAGAACGCCGCCGCACGAGACGACCACAACCGCAGTGATAAGCCGTCGCATGAGCTCTTTCAAGGCATGTGGGTGACGGCGGACACCAGTTACGTCTACCGCGGGCCACGCGTGTTTGGTTGCCCGGTCTACTACACTATCTCGACAACGCTGGACGTGGACGAGGACGGCGTGTCAGGCGCGCCACGGAGCACGACGGAGGGCGGAGCCAACCACGGCGACAACAACACGGCAGCGTCGGCGTCTGCGGAAGCGGCGACGGGCGGCGCGGCGCCGCTCGCGTTGACCTACAGCGATAGCAGCGATGACGAGGGCGATGCGGTTCACAACAGCGGTGGCGACCGGTATTCGGGCAGCGGTGCGCACTCCCCTGCGGTTGGCGAGGACGGCACCGAGCAGGAGATATAATACTCGAGGGGTTCTACTGCTGCTCTGCTGAATAAGAAGTTAGCTCGCGGGAGACCGTTGCATCGGATCTTCCTCGCCACAGACACTCACCAACAACAACGACAACAACAAAAAGAATGTCAGATAGACTGCTTTACCCGCTGCGGCAACCTCATCCTGCCGTGCTCTTTCCAAGAGAAAAACAGTCACCTGAAAGCCCTTTTTTTTACACATCTATATATCTCTCTCTACCTATCTGTTTTTCTTTTCTTTTTTTCATTGGTTTGGTTTGTCTCTCCTTTGATATCAGCTTTTTTCTCCAGTTCCCATGTATACGAGCGTGTTTTCTTTCCTGTCACAGTAGGGCGTAGAGGAATGAACTGGCAGTTGTCGATCGTGGTTTCTTCGAGTTGTGTCTTGCGTGGCTTTTGGCCGCCTTTTTGCTTGTTTATTGCCACTTCTCCTCTCTCTCTCGCTTTCTGATGGAATCCGCTGTTTGGCGCTTTTCTCTTGCATTTTCTTCCCCCCCCCCCCTTCATGGCCCGCCGTGGGCTACTACTTCTACTTCTTCTTCACTTTATCATTAGTGTTGCTTCCATTTCCCCAGAGGAGCGTGAGAAGACCCAACCACGGCGAGGTGAGGGGGTGCGCCGGATGCGCGCCGGCGCCGATGTAAAGCTGCAATTGTGTTTTTTCTTTTGATGGATTCTGTTTTGATTTTTCTCTTCTAATTGACTTCACCGATGTGATATTCTTGTGTATTCCCCACAGCACCTCTGAAAACGAAAACAAAGCAAGAACAGAAGTGGAGAGGAGTTTCCACCCCAGACGGTGGAATAAGCATACCCATGTGCATCTGTCTCTCTGTGTATGTGTGTGTGTGTGTGTGGTCTGTACATGGTGCCTTCTCGACGAGAGAGAGAGAGGGAAAACAGGGAAAAGGACAGCAGCAGCAACAACTGCGTTTCTCCAACAGCCTTTGACGGACCAAACACAGCGGAACTTGTATGGCTCCGCGTGCGACACTCGCAAAGGAGGAGAGAAAGAAAAAGAGAAAAAACCAGCGGTATCTTTTGGTTTTCTCCTTCGCTGCCCTGCAGCTCATTGTGCATCGACGCAGCTTTTTTTTTCTCATTTAGAAAAAAATTTCCTTGAAGAGCTGCTTCTTTAATAATTAACTCCTCAACAACGCTCTTCTGCCCCTCGTGCTTTTTAAAACTGCATTTCTGCCTCGCGTACTTCTCTGCGCGCACACACGATGACCCTTTCCCCACCTCTAGCATCTGTCTGCTTTCTTGTATTTCTATTCTTCGTTAACCTATTCGCCACGTTCATCATGCGTGCCGCCGTACGCCAGAAGTGGGCTTCTCTCTTGGCCATCTCCGGCTCCTCATCGAGCACCGCTACTCCTGAATCACACCGCACGGATGACAGCTACTGTTCCAGAGGTACAGGCTCTACGCATTCCACCGATGACGACACGCACACGAGCGCTACGTCGTCTTCATCTGAGATGAGCAGCTCTGGGACTTCCTCAGCGTCATCAGCAGCAAAGACACACAACAGCACATCCACTTCTTCGGCGGCATCGAGTTCGAGCAGCGGCATCAGCAGCAGCAATACCAGTGGTGCGTCGTCGACGAAACGAGCTCCAAGTTCTCTTGCCTCCAGCTCCGATGCATTAACGAAAACGTCTGCGAATAAAGATAGAAGTAAAGCTGCTGCGGCGAACCGTGCTGCATCAGAGCTGTCTCCTTCGGCTTCGACCACCTCCACCTCGAACGGCGTGGCAATCGATGATGCCGACGCGTTGGTGCAACTGCCCTCGTCCCCTTCGCCGCAGCAATATCTGCGTGGGTCAGCGAATGCCGCCCAGACCTCGGCAGTTTCTTCCTTTCCTAGTCAGCACCTCGCCTGCCGCGCAGGTGGTGCGGGGAACCCGCAGCAACCGGGAGTGGCTTCCCTGCAACTACACGGCTCCCGATCCGTGGACCCGGCTTCTCCGGCCAGTCCCTATCACTTCTCGGAGGAGGAACTCGCCCGGCAGCCGTGGGTGATCGAGTGTGACGCGACGACACACACGAGCGAGGAGGGCGGCCTCGTCACCCGTGCGGTGGATGTGCTGGAGACGATTCACACGACTCCGATTGCGGTGCCGCCCCCACCCGAAGAGGCGGCGCGACGTCGTCGTGAGGGCGGTCTGCCGTACCCGAGCCACCTCACTTTTCGCATTATCCCTCAAACGGCGGGGGGCGCTGATGCCGACGGCGCTGCCGCTGCCGACGGCGCGGCGAGGAGAGACAAGGAAGGCAAAACAGCCTTGACAGGCGACAGGGCTACAACAGGGGCAGGCGGACGCGTGCAGAAGACTGCATGCGACAGCTGCTGTGGTGGCCACTTGTACCGCAAGCGCGAAGAGGCGCAGCGCAAGGCAGAGGAGCGCGCCGCCGCACGCCAGAAGTCCTACCACAACCAACTGCGCAGTCATCACGTGCCGCTCGTAAACTTCCGCACCACGCGTGACCCGGCGGTCAACTTAATCGACGCAGACACCACGCTGCCCACCGTGGAGGAGGCGGCGGGGTACCGGCACTACGAAGAGGACCTGCAAGGGGCGGAGGCGAACCCGAAGAAGCTGGAGAAGGCCATGCGTCAGCGCCGGCGTCCTGCGAGTGGGCTGCATTGGAAGACGAAGTACGCCTTTGGCCGTCGCGCCGGCGGGGGGCCGCGTGGCGTAGGGGAGTCGGCGTTTGCGCGCGAGGGCGACCCGCAGCGGTTTTGGATCGCGCAACTGCACGAGCGATCGCAGGTACATCTGGAAATGATCGAGACCGAGTAAAGAAGAAGGGAGAAAATCTGTGCATGCGTGTGTGCATATGAGTGTTGGCGCTGACGTGGCGTGTGTGTGTGTGTGTGAAGTAACATCAGCGAACACGAACAATAATAATTCCCTGAATGAATGTACGCTGCGTTGAATCCTTCTTCTTTTCTTAAATAGATATTATCCCACAAATTGTACTGCGTTGCTGCTGTTCTTTAACCCTCTCTATACAACGATGATGCATCACAAATATCACATCGATCTTCTCTTTTTTTTTGAAACCTGTTTTTCACCCTTTCTGCCGAGTGCTCTGCTGCCTGTTACTTCGCGACCTTCCTTTAATTACATATATATTTGTTCTCTGATCTCTGCTGATACGTGTGATGCTTCGTGGGCACAATAGGTAGCTTTACGAAGCGGCACGCACACACACACCCGGAGGAACACCGATTGCTTTTCCCCTTTTTTAAAGGGGGGAGAGAAAGAGAGGACGCGAGACAATCAACCGGTGTACGTTGGCAGACCCATTTTGTTTTCTTCTGTACTTCACCCTTGTACCATTATATTTTCTCCTCTCATTCTCACACACTTGTTGGGAGACGAGCCAAATAGCAAGCAAACAGCCACGTAGCATGTCAGTGGGGGACGGGAGGCGTACACGATGCCTTACTTCTTGCACGATGAACATTCCTGTCACGCGCATTTGTACCGCAACGCAACGGTGTTGTTGTGTCTCTGTTTGGTTCCTTCCATCGCTCTTCACTTCTCGCCTTTTCTTTCCCTTTTCTTTGTCCCTCTACTGCGGGGCTTGGTCTTTCTCCTCCGCAGCCGTGCAACTCAACGTTTGCTGACCCCCTCCGTGCTTTTTCCAGGGTTGGGCACTCTTTGCTTAATGGGAACGCAGGGGTTTTACACTCAACGACTCGGACGCATTGCCAAGAGAGGTGGAGGGACTCCTCCAGAACCTGCTCGCTCACGTTATCTTCTATATAATTCCCCCTCCGGCTCTTTCGCTAGCTGCGGCTGCACTTTTTCTTTTATTGATTCTACCCCGACAGGGCCGGCTTTTGGCGTCGCACGGTTTTCGCTGCCAACAAACGGGTCAGCTTCTTCTTCTTAAAAAAAAACTGTTTTTTTTTCTCTTGCCCACAACCCTTTTGTTGTTTGCTTGACGTCTCCCTCCAGCCAGCATTACCATAATAAATAGAGAGGGGAAAACGGACATAGTTGGACTTCTGCGTTGTCTCTCCCGATCTCTGCTTCTATACACCGTCCACTCCACACACACACGCCCACGTACACACACACATACGGAATACAACAACAACAAAGACACATATATCTTTGCTGCTGAAAAATTCAAGAGTTTTTGAAGTATTGTTTTCGCACTCACACCACCAACAACAGCGGAAGAATCAAAGCGAACAAAGAACCGCGGTCGCTGCACTGTCACCATGCAGCGCACCGTCGCTGTTCTCTGCGGTGGTGGGCCCTACCACGTCCCCACGCTCGCCCGCGTCGCCCTCTTCCCCATCCACCTCGATCCCCCGACCCGCCAGCACCGTGAGCTGTTTCGCCTGCTGCTCGGTGCGCCGGACCTCGCCACGCTTTCACAGCCACCACCCCTGGCTGCGGTGGCGACGCCTGCGATGTCGATGGCACCCCCCAGCTCGTCTGGCACCGCACGGACTTCACAGTCTGCCTCGGCGGGCTCGCCGGTCTCGGCCGCCGCCGGGTTGAAAGGGAAGCTCCAGAGCTTTATGCAACGACAAAAGGGCGTCGGCGAGGGCGGCCCCTCCATTGGAGGCAGCTCCACACCTTCCTCCAGCGGCGCCGTCGCCCCTGCGGCGAACTTCCTCGACGCGGACCCGATCTTCTGCGGCTCCTCCTCTCCGTTTTGGTACATGGAGGCCTTCGCCACGAGTCTGCGCGAGGACAGCCAACTCGCCCCCTTTGACGACATTATTTTGATCCCCAACACGCGCGGCCCGGTGAGTCTGCGGCAGTCGACGCACCTCGCCGCGCTGGCCGTCCTCGCCACCCGCGGCCTGGCACACGTCCATGTCGACTTCACCGCCCTCGAGCATCCTGATGAGTCGATGCCGATCATCTACGAACTTGTCTGCAAGTACACGAACTGCGTCCTCATGCACTGGCTGCAGGACGCCTACGAGATGCAGAACTGGAGCCACTTCGCGGAGTTCAAGAACACCGTGCCGATGTTGCTGCTGCAGACACAGAGTTACCCCCCACGTGCGCTGGAGCGGCAGCGGCCCCTCGGCAGCGTATCGCGACTCCCCTCTCGCCAGTACCACTCCCCCCCCAGCCCCTACGTGCGCAGCCCCGCGGAGGCGGCGTACTACCGCAGTGCGGAGCAATTTATGCACGCCTCCATGATGATGCGGCGGCGCAACCCGTCCCCGATGGCGCTGGTTGGTGGGGGCGACTACGTGGACACGGACATGCGAGAGCGCTACGAGAGCGCCTCCCTGGTGAACCGGGAGACGGACTACTTCGATGACGTACCGGACGGCCCACCGAACCATCGCCGGGCGGAGGAGATGGCGGTGGTGTCATCATCTTCTTCCACGGGTGCGGCGGCGTGGCGGGGGGAGGAGTCCGAAGCGGCGCGCGGGACGCCGCCGCCTACAGCGCATGAGAGGGCCTTCGTCCGCTCCCCGCTGCTGCGTGGGGGGCAGACAACGACTCGCACGGCCTCCACAACCACGCCTGGAGGGCCAAACCGTAGTAGTGGTGGTAGCAGCAGCAGCAGTACCGTCGTGCCGCGGTCCGCGTCGACCGGACGCGATCGGCTCGGCCTGAGCTACGCTGACTGTGCGAAGGGTCGCTGGTGGAACACACCTGGTGGCCGCGGCGATGACGAGGTGGAGCTGAGCCGGGCCTACTGGAGCTCGACGAGCAGCAGCTGGTTGGGCGGCGGCGGCACGGGGGCGACGTCGTCGCTGCCGGACTGGATGGAGGAGGTCGGGGCAACGGCCAAGGCGAACACGAGGAACCATCGCCGCACCACAGAGCACCACGCGTCGTCGACACAGATCTCGGACCCGGCCCTGGCGGAGGAGGCAGATGAGAACGTGCGGGGCGGCGGGGCAGCCGCAACCGCCGCCGCAGCGCCGCCGAACGGGGAGCGTGACGCGCAGGGTCTGGACACGGTGGTGTCAGATGACGGCTTTGCGCTCGCCGTGGAGGAGCAGCACGGCGAACATGTGGATGTCGGCGACGACGCAGGGACAACGTCGGAGAGAGACAACGAAGCATCTCCGCAGGTGATGTCTTCCCTGTCGAGCGAGTCGGTGGCGCGTGAGAGCGCCGACGAGGACACCCGCAAGCGCTACCTCACTCGCGAGATCGAAGACGTGCGGAAGATGTTGGACGGGATGCTGCGCCTTTCCGGCGTCGCCTCCGCGGCATCTTCATCTTCAGCAACAGCAGCCGCCGCCGCCGCAGCTGGAGCCGCGTCGGAGAACGCAAAAAGCATGCCGCTCTCTTCACAGGGAGGGGCGGCAACGAGCAGCAGCAGCAACTCCACCGTTAGCGGTGCTTTGAGTAAATTCGGGCCTGCACGGGCGCCTGGTCGCGACTTTGGTCTCTATGAGGCGCACCACCACGATGCCCACGGCCACAACCGTCGCCGCCACCGCTCCGTTCGCCAGCTCATCGAGGAGCTCTTTCCACCCCGTGTGTACGGGCAACCCGCCACGGCTGCCGCTGCTGGGCCCACGGCGATCGGGGCTGTAGAGGATGGCATTCGCGAGTACTACGGTGGAAATCATGCAGCAGCTGCTGCTGCTGCAGCGAGTGGAAGTGGCAGTGGTCGGCTGTCACGAGCCGTGTCCTCTGCGTCTATCTTCAATACCGCCGTCAAGATAACACCGACCCATCTCGAACGCACGCAACAAGGTGGGCTGAATCGCAGCAGCAGGAGCGACGGTGACGCCAGCAAAAGCAAGAGGGATGAAGAAGGCAGCCGGATCAGCACCATTCCCAGCTCCGTCACGGACGGCGACGTGTACTCGTGGATCGACTCGCCGTTGGTGGAGGTCCACCCCATCACGCGCAGCACCGGCGCCGATGTCCGCCAGGCCCTGTGGGAGCAGGAGATCCACCCCTCCTCTATCCTCACGGACTGCGTGCAGCGGTACATGGAGGGGCACGGGCTCTACCGCGACCCCCGCAAGGCGACGGCGGCGTCGCTCTACGCCGGTGTGGGGGCGAACGACTTCAGCGGCTCCGCCCGCAGCGGTGGTGGGGTCGGCGGCCCAGGCGGCCAGCTCGGTGCGGCGGCCGAAGTCAGCGGCGGTTTTCGCGACCCGGCGACGGCCGGCAGCGGCAGCGCAGGCAGCAGCGGCGGTGGCGGAGTGGGGGTCAGCAGCAGTGCGGTGGGTAATACCATCATGGACGGCCGCACCGGTGTCCGCCGCGTTGCGCCGCGTGACACGTCGACGCTGTTCTTCCCGGGCTTAATCCCCCGGCTGGAGCTGCACTACGACCGCAACAACCTCCTCGCGCGGGAGCAGTTTGAGAAGCTGCGCCTCTTCCAGTGCCAGGACGGCGAGGAGCCAGATTTGATTGTACCGATTGGCGGGGATGGGTACATGATGCACTGCATCCGCAAGAACTGGCGCCGCTTTATCCCTTTTTACGGCGTCAACGCCGGCCATGTCGGGTACTTGCTGAACGATCGATCAACGCTGGAGGAACTCTTCTCCTCTCCATTGAAGTTGCACTTTACCACAATGCTCTACTGCCAAGCAGAGAAGGAAGGCGACACCGGCGAGCGCATGCTTCTCTCCGAGCTCGCCTTCAACGACGCCTGGGTGGAGCGCTCAAGCGGGCAGACGGCCCTCATTCGCATCTTGGTGAACGGGCAGGAGCGCATTCGACGTCTGCGCGGCGACGGCGTGCTCGTATCCACCGCGGCCGGCAGCACCGCGTACAGTCAGGCGTTGGGGGCCTCGCCGGTGCCTGTGGGTGCCCCGCTGATACAAGTCGTGGGCAGCAACGTCGTCTCCCCCGCGCAGTGGCGACCCGCGCATTTAGACCAGGAAGATCAGGTGGAGTTTGAGGTGATCGACAGCACCAAGCGACCGTGCCGGTGCTACGTCGACTCCGTGGACGTGGGCAATGTCACGCGGCTGCTTGTCCGGTCCAGCCGCGTGGCCGGAGTGACGCTGGCCTTCTCCAAGAGCTGCGATCTGCAGCACAAGCTGTACCACATGCAGTTCCCCAAGACGCTGTGAGCGCCGTTGTCCCGCCAAAGACAAGCGCTGAAGGTACATTTGATAAAAGAAAGAAGCATGGACGCGTTCCCGAACGAATAGCACGGACTTGACGCTGTTCTTCATAAATGACGATACGCGCAGTGTCGTTTGCGCCTCCGCTCTTCAGCGTGTGTGTTTTCTTTTAGTTTATTTGCGCTTCTCTGCCGCCCGCCCTCCTTCCCCTGCTGTTGGCTTTTCATTTCGTTCTCTCGCACGCGTACCGTGTATGGTGCTGCACACGTGTTCATTGACAGTTCTGCATTGTGACATCGAAGAGAATCGTCTGTTAGTCACGTGAGTGTTGTGCATACGCTTGCTTCTCTCTCACGGTATGTGTGTGGGTGTGTGAGTGTGTGATACGTGCAGCTTGAGAGCCTCTGGGCGGTTCCTCGAAGAAATCAAAAATAAGGAATTTTGAAGGCGGAGTTGAAGGTGTGCGAACGGCTTCTGCTCCGCAGCCAACGTCGTGTTGGAGTACCTCACAATTGCAATGAAGGGAAAACACACACACACACACGCGCGCGCGGTTTGACGGTACTATATCTTTCAAAGTTACGTAACCGCAGCTCGAAGCTGATCTCGGCGTTAAATCGGTTCTGTTTGTGTGCTGTTATCGATGGCTTCATCGCTGCAGCAGGATGTTTGCGCGGGCGTTGAGGCACCTGGCTGCTCTGCATGCATAATTGAATGAAATGCGGCTGCGTTGCCAGCTCCCTCCCCCCGGGCGAATCCTATCCATTGGGGGTTCCCAACTGCATGTCGTGTGGCGGGTCTCGCGCTTCACTTTCGTCATCTCCACACGCACCTCCATTCGACTCTCTTCACAGCGAGTATTATTTTTATCCTTCCCTTGTTGCGCTGGAGAGACTTGCGTACGTCTGTATTCTTTTGCGAGAGGAGGACAGACACGACAGCAGCACCAACACCAAAGAATAGAGCTGGCGGGTACAATACAGCAGCCGTTCTTTCCCGTAAGTCGTAGGCTTACATCGCAGCAGAAACTCTGTCCCCTCTCTTTTGCACGGGCACACCGTTAGTTTACACCATAGATAGAATTATAAAACTAAGAAAAGATCGAAGAGGAAAGAAACTCAGACCTCGTTTCCTTTTTCCTCATCTCTCTTGCTTTCTGTAGAGTACTTTAGAAAAAACCACTTCCCAGCTTTCCAAACAGGGTGGAGAAGAGGGAGGTATCAGAAGCCCTAAATCGCCTTTTTTCCTGGCCTTCACCGTGCGGCTCACCGTCGCTTTTCGCTTCATATTTCTCCTCACTCCAGAGGCCCACACCGTTCGGGTTGAACAACACAACAAAACGGCCGTGCCATACACGCACCTGCTTTCTACGTCGGCTCTATCCCGGGACTGCTGCTAAAAGAAAACTAAGCAAGTAGAGAAGAAAGAAGGCGTTGTCCGAGAGAGAGAGAGAGAGATGGAGATGCACACACCAGAGCCGCGACGCACCCGCAACAGCGGCGGCGGGGCGGAGGGCGTCACACCGAAAGCGGAGCCCGTCAGCCCCACCCCCGCCTCCGCCCCTCGCGCCGGCTTTCTGCGACGGGGCGACAACGCCGCCACGGCCACCACGCTGCACGGCGCCCTCGCCGCCGGTCCGTCCGTGCTCTTAGACGACGACGCCGGCACCGCCGTGGCCGTGGACGCGTCACCGCCGCCGAGCCAACTGACGCAGTCGTCGCACTCGCAGCTGCCACCTGGGCAGACGCGGCTGCCTCGTCAGCGCCCGCGCTTCCACACCGTGCAAGACCTCGATGTGGCACTGAACCAAGCAATCGAGGGCAAGATCAACAGCCGCAACGCGTGGGTGAGCAAGGAGGCGAGCGACCTTCTCGAAGGCATCACACACACCATTGAGACGACGCTCGACGCGGCCTCGGCGGACGACTACGCCGGCTTTGCGAAGGCGGCCACGGTGGTGGAGGGCTGCTCGAAGGTGTGGACGAGTCGGGTGGACAGCACGTACCAGCAGAGCAACCAAATGGTGCAGCGCCTCCTCCGCGGAGACGACGCCTCAGGCAAGGCGCCCGGTGAGGACGGCGAGGACGGAGAGGGAGCTGACGAGAACGGCGATGAGGCGCAGCGCAATAAGAGCCGCTCGCGCAGTGCAGCAGCAGCGGCGGCGGCGGCCACCCGCACGCTCGCCTTGGATGCGACGGAGATCAACCTCGACAGCAAGAGTCGCACCGCGCTGACGCAGACAGGCGTGAACGCGCAATTCCGTGCCATCACCTCGAAGTTCGACCAGGGCAACGCGCAAGGCCTGTTGATGAACAACGCGCCTTTTGGCAGGGCGGGCAACATTATTTTAGATGTGGATTATTCCTTGCTGCCGGCCTCGGTGATGGCAGCGGGTCGGGTGAGTGGTGGACGGGGCAGCGGGCAGCGGGGACGCAAGCATACGGCAGGTGCAGAGCCCTCGGCCCTCACCTCGCTCAATGGCAGCAACAACGATGCTGAGCTGAGTGCGGACTCCGATCCGACTGCCGTTGCGTCGCGCACGTCGCAGCACGCCGCTGTTGAGCACGACGCGGCCGTATACGAAAGTGTTGGCGATTTCCCACCGTACGCCGGCGTTGCGGTGACGACTGGGCTGGACGCAACTGCCTCCCAATCGAGTTCGCCCCTCCAACCCTCCAGCGCACGCGGCTCCCTCGCCGTCTCTCAGCATGGCGGCGCGATGGACAAGCTGAACAGCGATCCACGGGCAAGTCAAATGAGCCAACTTGACCCGCTTCTGCTGCTTCCCCACACCTCTTCCTCTGCCTCGTCTTCTGCAATTCCAACCCTCGAGGACGGACACCGACGCTCCTCCTTCAAGACGGAGCCAAACAACTTGGGAGGAAGTCGCGCAGAAGGCCCTGTGGGAGGTGTGGATGAAGGGGCAGAGGAGGACGAGGACTACGGAGACTGGGGGGCTGGCGGTGGTGCCGATGACGATGACGAGGCCACGCCGTACACGGCAGATCATCCGCGCGTTGAGGCCGACAACTCGGACTGCGGTACTCCTACCACTAACACCGGCGGTGTCACTGTTGCTGCTGCTGCCGCGCGCGACTTGGGCCTCGAGGCACGTCACCTCGTCTCGGGTGTGACGGAGATGGAGGCGATGGACACCCTCTTCCACGGACACACTCAGCTTGCCCTGGAGGCGGAGGATCCGACGTCGTGGTGCCCGTTAAGCGAGGTGGCGAAGAATCCGCTGGCGGCCGGGCTGGGCAGGTCAGAGCTGTCACGGCTGCACCGCGAGCACCACTTTACGCAGCCGCAGAAGCAGCAGGCGGGGCCGGCAGGTGCTGCTGCTGCTGGTGGTGGCAGTGGCATGACCGGGACGGAGTCCCTCCTCAAATCGGAGAGCCCGACCAGCCCGGCCACGAAGAGGGGACGAAAGGAACGTACGGTGATGTTTCAGCTCCCCGACAGCGCCAGTCTTCACGGCTCTTCGGGGTCCGGTCTCGTGGCCTTCTCCACCACAGCGGAGCTACTCGAGGACGGTGCGCTGCGACAGGCCACGACGGCGGCACGCAACATCACATCGCTAGGGAAGCAGCTGTTACTCGCGAAGGACGCGGCGCACAGCGTGGTCGCTTACACCCAGAGCACCGTGCAGCGCGCCAAGGCAGAGGAAGCCGGTCTCGTGCTAGCAGAAGCGCCCATCCCCGGCAAAACCATCCCCTCCTACATGTCCTACCCTCTTCACACGCAGGACTTCTTTCAGCCCTTTTCCACGTCCCTCACGCAGTGGAACCTGCTGCGGAAGTCGGCCACGGGGCGGCTGATTGAGAGCAACGCCGGCGCGGATGGGACGGAGTCCGCCGCAGCACCGCCAAACACGACGGCCAGGGACGGCGGCAGTGCGGGTCACCGACTGGGGTACTACGGCTCGGGGGATGCGGTGGGCGCGAGGGCCTATGACGACGATGACGGCACTGGCCACCACAACCGCGAGGGTGACATGCCGGTTGAGTTCTTCCCTGGAGGGGCCGAGTTGGAGGGTGTGGACGGCGCGGAGGCCGGCGGCGACTACGCCGACTACGCGGACGTCTACGGACCGGATGATGATGGCAACGACAACGTGGCGGAGGAGGAGCGGCGGTACGTGCAGGAGGGCTTCCGTAGCTCGTCCGATGCACGCCTGGTGGCGCAGGTGGAGCTGGCAGCCGCCACCACAGCAGCAGCGTCGGCAACAAGAGGCTCCGCCGGCTCGGTGTTGTCTTCCTCTGCCACCTTCTCTGGGCGCAGCAGCGGCGACGGCGGTAACAACGCGGGGGGCTTGCTGGCGGACCCGATGGAACTGCTGGCGGTGCTCGATGCAGCGGAGGCGACGATACCGAGTCAGGTGGACGTGGTGCGGCTGCGACAGCTTATGTGGGAGGCACTGCAGGGTCACCTGTCAGCGAATCAGCAAGACAAGGCGGTGGACTTGACGGCGCTGCGCAGTGAGGCGGCGGGCGCTATTTTGACGGGTGCGGGTGGGGGAGAAGCGCAGGGGACGCGGAACGGTGTGCCGGTGACGACCCAGACGGCGGTGAAGGCACGCGCGCAGGCCGTTCTGAATCGTATTCGCAGGCGGACGCGTGCCGCCGCCGCCGCCGCGGACGAGGAGAGCAGCAGCGAGGAAGATAAGGTGGAGAAGGAGGCAACGGAGAAGGGAGGAGAGGATGAAAGGCGGTTGCCACGGCGCCGGTCGGGCGAGACGGGCGTGGCGGACATCGCCGTGACAAGGTTTAGCGACGTGGTGCGTTCGGTCCTACCGCACATTGCCGCTGTCTCCTCCACCAACACCTTGTCCCCGGCGTTCTTCTTCTTTTCGGTGCTGTTTCTGGCGAATGAGCACAACGTAGTGCTGCAGAGTGTTGACTCCTTAGATGACCTGCGCGCGTGCGGGATTGCGCGTCGCGTAGGCGAGTGAAGGACCCGCTTTTCTTCTGTTGTTCTATTATTATTATTATCACCTTTGGTAGGAGAGTGCGAACCGTACTGCTTCTTCTCCCTGACGGACACCGCAAATGGCGACGCTTCGTCGATAGAGTGTAATTCTTATTTTTCTTTTTGGCATGCAGCGCACACGTGTGGGGTACTGCGATGCGCACTGCGGGGAAGCGCACGCGCGGGAGAGAGAGAGAGAGAATATACTCGCGTTGTTATTTGGTTTATTCACTGAAAGAGAGCGTTGATCACCTCGACTTTCGGGTTAAACACCACCCGCAGCCGCAGCCGCAGCAACAGCAGCAGCCAACAGTAGCCCACTTCAAAAGCCACTCTTTCTCTCTCTCAACAATGTGGTGCCTGTGCAATGAGATTCGTTGACTCTCCAGCTGCGCGCCTGCGTCCAAGTGCGTCCGCAATGGAAATCAAACAGCGAACGACGCGGCCTTTCTTGCGCTTTCGCACTTGACCTCCACATGGACTCTGAACTCCGTGCGGTGGTGGTAGTAGTCGTAAGTCAAGCTGCTCTGCATGTGGGGGATGCGAAACGGCGGTGCTGCTGGTGCTGCATTTGATCGCTGACACCGCACGCCTTCCTGTTGGGGGCGTACTCACTGAAAACTAATCCTCCGTCTAACCCTCTTCTTTCTCTCTATATACGTATATATATATCCTTGGTTTGCTGGCGTTCAGGCATCTCCGCTCTTTTCCTTTTATTTTTTCCTTCGCGTTTTTGCTCGATGTCGTACATCCCCCGTAGTCACTACCTCACCCTGCACGACACCTTGCGTCGGCTTCTCGGACCCAATGCCCAACTGGCGGCTTTCGTCAAGGCAAAGAAGAACTTCCAGTGCGACATGCTGGTGAACTGCGCCCAGACGGACCCAGAGACGCTGTATCGTGAAGGCGTGGCCGCCAGCAGCTCCGCCGACAGTGAAAGGAACACTTCCAGCTCGAGTAGCAGCAGTGCCGATCATGATACCGGTGCAGCGTCTTCGATCAACTATTCAAAGAAAGGCGTTAGCCTCGTGGCGCGTCAGCTGCAGGAGCTGCTGGGCTTCTGCGATGTCGTCCCGCACACCCGCCGCATCGACGTGGCCTTTCGGGACCGCACCGTCATCCAGCTCGCTCTGGGCGCCGGCAAAGCCGATTTACCCTTCGCCGTCGAAAAAGGCGAAGACATCAACCAAGAGCCGGACTGGCGCAAGCGCAATCGCCTGCGCGTCTCACTCGGCTTTGACGAGGAGCTCTTTCTTGCGGCCTGCACACGCACCATCAACGTCGCCGCACGCACGCTCGAGAAGTCCATGTACGATTACTTCCGCTACTCCGCCATGCTGCAGTTGTTTCCAGCGATGGCGGCCGCCTACGAGGCGAGTGGGCAGGACTGGCGCGCCGTGCTGCCTCCAATCATCTACTGGAAGGCGCACGGCTATGCTCTGGAAAAGGCGTACGGCTGTCGCCACTACCAGAACGCGGCCGCCACCGTCGAGCACAACTTTGCGGAGTACTACGGCGTGTTTCCGATGGACAACCCCTTCTGCCCTGGCGAGGACCTTAACACCATTGAGGTGGTGAGGTGGCTGTGTGAGGCTCGCAAGACGGGTGGGCTACTGACCCTCGGCACGGAGGCGTCTTTGCCGGAGGCGGCGACGAGAGAGGCGGCGCTGAGTACGCCAAGTTTTGAAGCTGCCCCGGCGGAGCCGACGCCCCAGTAAACTGAAAAATCGTAGCTGACGTTGTAGCACTGTGCAGTCGTCGTGTACTCGCTTCCTCCCCCGGAGGCATTCCGGAGCTGCCGCCGCTGCTGCTGCTGCACTTCCGATGAACGCAAGATCCGCCTGAGTGCGTCAGGGTTGGGGGTCCTTTTCCATATATAAATGTTTTCTCTCCTGCACCGTGAACGATAGTGGGCGACAGGGAAAAAGTCGTGGTGCAACCGAGAGTGGCGAAGAAGGCAAAGCTCCCGGACGAGCCTGAGGGGGCTCACCGTCATGTTCTCTCCTTTGTGGTTTTTCCTGTTTTTGCAGTTCGTCCACGTATCTTTCAACGGCGACTCATCGGGAGAGCGGAGAGCCCTTTTTTTTTCTTCCTTTGCTTTTTGCGGTGCGCCGTCTTGGAGCGGTGGGGGAGGTTCCTTTTTCCTTTCTTATCGGATCTGCCC
>NW_015438359.1:190292-217309 GCF_001293395.1 Leptomonas pyrrhocoris
CCCCCCCCCCCCCCCCCCCCGGACCCCTCCACGCTCCTTTATAACTCACTCCGTACTCTCTTCCTCGCTTCGTTCTTTTCTCTTTTGCACCACATAAATCGGTGTCGGCCGGCCCGTCGCCACACCGCACACGTGCTGCCCTACAGACGAACGCATTGGCGTGGCAGACGACTCACCGCGCAGAGGCACCTCGCTCTCTCCGCTTTTTCTGTCTCGTCTTCTCTAGTGAAAGTAGGGATCGTTTCTCGTATGCTAGGTATCGTAGCTCGAACAGCATTTTCAAAAGGGAAGAAAAAGTAGTACTGTCTAGTGTCTTCACCGGCTGCACAGCGCCGTCCGAGACTGACTTGTCGGTTCATTGCCGCATCGTTGTTGTGGTCGTTTCTCGCTCCACTCAGCACCGCAACTCACTCAGCAACAACAACAGCAAATTGGCTGAGAAAAAGGTTACAAAGTCACGCCAGTTTTGGTTTGCGTCTTCCGCGATGACCGTCTCCGACTCGAACGTTCATGCGGCAGAGAAGGGGCCCATGAAGAAGGCTCCGGCGAACGCCGAGGCGAGCGCCGCCGCCTCCACTGTGGAGGCTCCGTCACCAGCAGGATCGGCTGCGCCACACACGGCGAATCAAGCTGAGCACCACACCTCAATCATCGTGGACGAACCCGCGGAGAAGGCGACGTCAACGTCAACGCCTTCTTCTTCCTCCGATGTTGCTGCTGCTGCTGCTGCGGCGGCGGCGGCAGAGGAGGATCAACGCCGTCGACGTGCCCTCTTTGGCAGTCGCGCCATGGCAGCGGGAGGCGGGCGCAGAGCCCTCTCCACCGATCACAGCGCACACGGGAACCCTGCCTCTTCTTCCGCGTCTTCGTCTTCGCGTCACGCCCTGACGGCCTTCGGTGCCCGCCGTGGTGGTGAGCTGGCCTCCTACATCAAGCAAGGAGGCGACTTGACCTCGCAGGGGAAGTACCTCGTGGTGGGGGATGGGCTGATGGCCCCGTTTATGGCGCTGTGCCTGCGTGTGCACGGCCTCGAGTGTGATCTGGCGCACCACGCTTCTCACAACGACTTGGATCGTGGCACGATTGTGCTGACGCCGTCCGTGACGCAGCTCATGGGTGATGTGCTGAACGTGTCGGTCCCGTCCGGCAGCGTCGTGGTGCCGCGTGCTGACCTTCGATCACGTGGGCAACGACATGTGCGACATCGACCTCAACGAGTTCCGAGAGAAGGGCGAGAGCCCCACCTTTTTCTGCTGCGACCGTCTCAAGGTGGAGTCCGCGATGTTGTCGCTCTGCCACATTGGCACGCACAGCTGCACGGTGCTGCCGAAGCCGCTGATCGACAAGGGCGGACTCGAGGCGCTGGAGAACGGCGGGGTGCGGGTGCGCTTCGCCAGCGGGGTGCATCAGGATTATCTCGGTGTGATCTGCACGGCCCGCAACCAAGAGCTGGTGCCCGAGCTGACCATCACGAACGAGGAACTGCAGGAGCGGGCCGAGAACGCGGAGAAGTACAAGACGACGTTTAGCAAATCCGTGCGGTGGATGGAGCTGTGCGTGCCGCCGCTGCCGGAGCTCGGCAAGTTTGAGAAGCGCTTCACCCCGGGCTCGCAGGAGGTGGTGGAGATACTGACGCCGCGGGATGCGAAGATGATCGTGCGGCCGACCATGATGGCGACCAAGCTGTTTTACAACGTCACCATCTCCATCCCTGACGGCACCACCGACCCACGCCTCAAGAGCACGAGCACGAAGCTGTTCTGGGATGACGTCGTGATGCACTGGACCTCAGGGGTGCCGGGCTACATCTCCCACACCATGTTCCGGCCCATGTTTACCCACCTGCAGCAGAACTTCACGAAGTCCAGCGCGCTGATCTACCGCACCCCGCTCTTTCTCATGCCGCACTGGTCGGAGGGCGGGGGTCGGGTGCTGAAGGTGGCGCACGCCGCGCACGGCTCGTGCTTCGACGCGGTCGACGTGTCCGATGCGCAGGGCTTCACCGATTGCTTCACGCTGGCCCGCACCATTGCCGGTGGCGAGGATGTGGGCAACTTCATGAAGGAGCGGCGTCTGCAGGTGATGGAGGAGCTCGACTACCACTCTCGGCTGACCCACTACAGCCTGAAGGAGCGAGGACAGATGGCGTACATGTGGTCGCGCTTTAACATGAAAATCTTGCGCAAGTACAAGAAGAGCTGGCGGTCGATCCTGCAGAACTACGTCACCTTGATGCCCAAAAACATTCCGCGATAAGGCGGTGGTGGAGGAAGGAAGAAAGGAACGTCTGTGCAGAGTGATGACGGACACGCAGCGTTGTTGGCTTTGGATGTTTCGTTGTTGTCGGATCTATGGGTTTTCCCCGATTCGTCGTCTCCGGGCGGTTCGGGACCGGTGTGGATCGTGCGTCACATTAACGGCAATATAGATATATAAAGTAATACACATGCGCTTAGCGGAATGGGAAAACAGCAGATGAGTTAAGCTCAACGTGTAGCTGAACACCCATCTAACTCAAGGGGTTTTTCCTTTCTCTTTCCACGCCGTCAACCTTGCCGGAGTGTATCGTGAGCGAACTACAATGTGACGGACGGACAGATGGGCTTTTCGGGTGCGCGCGCATTCACGTGGCGCCATAGCACTCTCTGCGGATATAAAGGATAAGGCACACTCCAACTGCCGCTGCCTTCGCGCTGAAAGAAAAGAAGTGGTCCTCAGCAGCCAACGGCAAAAGAGAAGCTCGCCTCTTTCTACTGTCTCTCTCCTCGTCGCTCTCCCCGATACACCACACAAAGCGAGGCAGCCAAGTGGAGCCGCTAAAGCTTTTGCAGACAGACACACACACACGCAAGAACAGCAGTACAACACAAATACGCACGCCATGCTGCGTATTCCTGCCACAGCGGGCCTGCTGCGCCGCACACGACTGCTGCTGGCCTACAACAAATCCAGCGGCTATCGCTGGAGTCCCATTCCGAAGCCGCCGCCTGCGCACTATGACCGACTCTACGGTGTACACGCTGTCTTGAATACTTTGCGGGTGGCGGCGGCAGCGGCTCAGCAGCAGCAGCGGAACGCGCTGTCTTCCGCAGGTTCTTCCGATGCTCCGGCAGAAGCTGCAGGGAAGGGGAAGGAGAGCAGGGAAGGTACAGCAGAAGCTCATAGCAGCCAGCGCACGGCATTATCGTCTGCAGCGGCGTCGAGCCCGCACGTTGGCGGCCCCTCCTCATTGCATCCCCACCGTGGCCACTTGTCGTGTCTGTACGTGCGTGATTTCAGCCTGGAGGAGGAGGAGGAGGACGGAAGCAACGGCAAGCGTGGCCGATCTGCGCACAAGACGGTGAGCGTGGCAGGCAGAAGGAGGAGGAAAGAGAAGGTGATCCCTGCGCGGTACACCGCCGTGCGCTGCATCGCCGCTCTCGCCAAGTCGCTCGAGGTGCCGATCCGATTTGTGCCTCGAAGCGAGTTGGTGCAGCTGTGCGGGGAGCGGCGCAATCAAAACGTGGTGCTGGAGGCCTCCACCTACGCCCCGCTCGAAGTGGGACGCCTCGCCGACGTCTGGCGACGCAGCACCGACGGCGCTGAGGACACTCAGGTGGAAGGCGGCAGCGACAGCAGTGCCCCGAGTTTGAAGTCTGCCTCCGCCTCGACACGCAGGGAGCTGGTCCTTTTCTTGGACCGCATTCTCGATCCCACCAACGTCGGCGGCATCCTGCGCACCGCCTTTTTCTTCGGCGTCGACCACGTTATTCTGAGTCGGGACTGTGCCGCATGCACTCGCGACGGTGTCCCGCACCAGCACCGGATTCTTGGAACACCTACACGTGCATCGCGCTACGGTGCCGACCGCAGACTTCTTGCGCATCTCGCGGATGGACGGCGGTGATCGGCTGGATGTCATTGCGAGTGCGGTTGTCGCCGAGCCGCCTCCGCTCGCTGCGGTGCCGCGTGCGTCTGCGCCGTCAGCGGAAGGCACCGATGGTGCTGCCGCAGAAAGGGACGATCGTGAAGCCGTCGAGGACGAGGCTCGAACAGAGAGGGACTCAGGTGATGACGACGGTCACTGTCATCGTCCTCCGCCGGCGGTACGTCTGCTGTTGCTGGGCAACGAGGATGCCGGGCTCCCCGCCGAGCTGCTGCGGTGGTGCACGCACGTTGCCCACGTCCGCTCCCCGCGGCAGCTGCGACTGCGACAGGCGCGAAAGGGCGGGAGCAGCAGCACCAGCAGCAGCGGCCACCACTCCACACCGTCCCCCGACTCCGATGTGCACTTGGGCCGGGTCAGCGACGCCGACAACGACGGTGATGTCGCTGATAAAAGTCTCGCGGCAGCGTGTGGCGCCCTTCCCCGTCATTCCTTCTCCGAGATGGAGAAGCGCGAGCACAACTTGCAGCGTCTGGCGCGCGTGCGGGAGAGGGAGGTGTCGCTGAACGTGAACACCGCAACGGCGGCGCTGCTGACGGCGCTGGTCGCGGTGGAGGGCGAGCTGCCACGGTGTGCGTCCCTCGGCGTGGTGGAGGTGCACGCGTGCGCATCGTGGCGTGGGTGATTTCCGTGTATAGGCACACCCGTGCACACACACACACACACACACGCGGTGTCGCTAAAAAACAAACAAACAAAAAAGAGGAGAGGAAACACACACGCACCCGTTTTGGCGCGCATCGCAGCTGTGAGGGCTAGCGTCTTGCTGAGAGGCACGACACGATGATTGGGATACGAATTTCTTCACATTATTGTCTAACTTAACCGAAGGAAAGCGCAGTAGTAAGATCAAGAAAGGAACATGGAAGCTGGGCACCGACATGGCAAATGGGCGGTCTGTTCACCAAGTGCAGACAGGGCCCGAGAGCACTTCCGCGAAAGGAAAGGAAGCCGCGTGTAGTGATGGTCCTAAGCTCCCTTCCCCGCCATGTGCAAGCAGCACCCGTGCGATCGTGTGCTGACGATTTCTTCTACTTTTCCGTCTCGCGTAGCTTTTTCGTACCCCATTCTTGGCATATTCTGTTTCCCTTTTCTTTTCTTCCACAGCGGGCTTTCGTTCTGTGATAAGCCACGTGCATAGAGGTGCGTGCCTCCATCTCCACCCCCCTCGCCTCTTGCGGTTCCTCTTCAACCGAGAAACGCGCTCTTTCTTTCCTTCCTTCTTCGCCTTTTGTAGCGAAGTGGTGGAGTGCAATCGTCGGCAACGACATCGCCTGTCCCCATCCTTGCCACCTCCACTTGTAAAGCGGTAACAACACTTTGCACACATCCACAAAAGAAAACAAGAATATTTGAAAGAACCCACGCCAGTTTCAGCCGCAACAAGAAGCATGCGGGCGTCTCTCCCACGCCGTCTCAGCGCGGCGATGACGCGGGCGGGCAACACCGTCGGTGACGAGCTCTTCCCTGTCTTGGTGTGGCTGACCGTCTTCGGTGCCACCCGCCTCGCCCCCTCCCTCATCCTGCGCCTCTCCATCGCGGTGCCACAGTCGATGGATTTTCCTCCGCTGCTGCGGTGGCGACGTACCTCCTCGCGCAGCGGCCTCACCGCCGATGAGCTGTCGGCGCGACTTGCGGACACGATCAATAACTCGCCGTCTCGCTCTAGCGACAGCGGCAGCGGCGGTGGTACGGGGGGCGCCGGCGCTGCTTTGCTGTCGGGGACGTCGCACCGCATCGCGGAGAGTCTCTTCTCCCTCCTTACCTACCCCCAGCGCCTCCTCACGTACGTGCTCTTTCAGCGCACTCAGCGCGCCGCCTTACAGGCGAGCGACACCGTCCATCGCAACCGGCCAGTTGCGGTGAGGTTGCTGCTGCGCCTCGTGACAAGCTTCACCGCGACGTGGGTGCACGCCAGCGGCCACATGCTCTACGACACCCTCGTCACCTACCTCAGCACTCGCATGAGCACGTGGAGTAGCGGCGGGGCAGCCGGCTTCGTGCTCGGCAACGGCGGACCCGGTCAGAACACCTCCTCCGTGCGGCTCAGCAGCGGCTGGCGCGATCTGCTCGTTGCCTCCTGCGTCTCGACGGGCATTAACCTTCTCTTGCAGACGTTCTGGCTGGAGGCGATGACGAACGTGGGCGAGCTGCGCACGCTGGGCCGGCGCCCGGCTTCTCCGGTGGCGGACGGCGACGCAGCAAACGGCTTCACACACACCGCGCTGTCTACCTTGTTGCGGCTCGGCAGAAAAGACACGCTGTTCCGACTGGGGCGCATGGCGCTGCGGTCCCCCGAGCCAGCGCATACGCCGCCCACCGCAGCATCGTCGCCGACGCCGCCACCGCCCGCCGTTTCTACGCCTGCGGCTTCTGCCCACGGGCCCGCTCGTGCCCCGCAGCCCGCACGCGTATTCCTGTGTGGCGGCAACGCCTTCGTCTTCGCCCTCAGCGGGTTTCGATTCGCCTTCTACGCCGACTTCCAGCAGCTCACCACGTCGGCGGCGAACTGCCTGACCGACGCGCTCGATCTTCTGCTGCGGCAGGCAAATCAGCGCGCCGCTGCCCAGCGCTACCACGGCAGCAGCGGCGCGACGGCGATGGGCGAGGGGCACACCTGGCGACCCCCTGTAAGTCTGCAGGCGCAGGGTCTGGCCTCCAGCAGCGACGTGGTGCTGTCGCCGGCCTCCTCCATGCAGCTGCTGCCGATATACGTGGCTAACTTTGTCGTGGGTGCTGGCGCAGGTCTGCTGTGGCGCGAGCAACGCCTTGTCATTGCGGCCGGTCGCAAGATTCCGCTGGTGCGGAACGTGCTAGAGGTTCTTCTGCCGCTGCCCCCGCCGCCGCTGAGGCTGCCGGAGGCGCTGCAGGAGCTCAGTCCGGAGTGTCACATCTTGCTAATTTACGTGTCGGGTGCGACCGAGGTGGTCGGCGAGGACCGCGCCGCACCGCTCGTGAAGCGAGACGGGGCGGTAGAGACCACCAACGCCACCGCCGCTGCTTCTGCTTCCCCTTCGGTGCAAGGGCCACAAGATGGTGGTGCAGCTTACTACGCTGACGCACCGCCCCCGTCGTCGGCGCTTCCGGTGTGTGTGCGGGCGCGCATCGTCGTCGCGCAAGATCTGTTCTGCCCGATTAAGCGCACCTTGATGTGCGACCCGGTGCAAACGGTGGACGACTTCACCTACGACCGCGACGGCATCGAGCAGTGGCTGCGTGCGCATGACACGGCCCCGCTCACGAACTTGCATCTGGAGAGCGTCGCGGTGCGCGTGAACTGGGCAGCGCGGCGGCAAGTGGAGGAGTTAATGGCGCAGTACGCAGCTGCCACCGAGATGCGTTAAGTCATAACGATCCCACCACCACGACGAAGAGAGATTCCTCACCAGGCTCCGTCGCCGAGCCAAACATTCAAGAGCCAACAGGATCCTGTCTCTTTGCTCTTCTCCTTCTTGCCTACGTATTTCGCTCGATCGTTCTTCTCCTCCACGCATCGGATGGATGCGCTGCGTTTGGCGCGCTCTCCCAACACGACGCTCCTGCTATTTTCTTTCGCTTTTTCTTTTTTTAGAGAGGTGTGTTTTACGCATTTGCTGTAGTTCGTTTTCTCTTCTTGTGTACTTTCCCCCTTCTCTTTCTCTATGTAGGTGCAGGCGGTGACGCACGCCACCCTCCCCCTCAAGAGTAACATTGCTGCGCTTGGTCGATGGAACTTGCCATCCGCAATGAACAACAAGACGACTTCTGTTTCCCAAAAGAGTACGTGTGTGCGTGTCTCCGACAACAAACAACATTTAAAAAACCCCGCAGTGAACGCGTCTGCGAGGAAGAACTGGGCGAAGGACACATCGCTTCTGCGAAGCGTGGTGGAGAACAAGGAAAGAAGGTAAGGCCCACTTGACATCTGCGTGGGGTCGTTCACCGTTATTATTATTGTTTTTAAAATCGTGCTTTCGCTCTCATGGCGAGATTGTCAAATCAGATTTGGTGGGTTATGAAGTGATGTGCACTCAATTGAGAGGTGTTTTAGCGGCACGTTGAGGGAGAAGAATGATAACGGCCGTTTTTCTTTCACTTCCCATCTCTCCTTCTCTCCCCCCTTCTCCTTCTGTTTTCTACGCCCCGTTGTCGTCGTTGCGGAAAGCGCCGCTTTCTTACCTCAAACTTTCGACGAAGCTGAAACCAAGTAACCGTTTTTGTTCCCCTCCTTCCCTTTTTGTTTTTTTCCTTTCCCCTGCCAATCGCAGCCGTATACCCACCACCATTGCATTCTATTACTTTGCGTGTTTCTCCCCCCTCCCCTCTCGGCGTCCGCCGTGTGCGAGTCTCGACACCACAAACATTGGGTGTCGTGCCACATCGGCGTTACGAAGGTATTTTATCATCTATCATCTATCTTCTACGGTGTAGTTCTCACCACTGCTTTTGTTCTCATTGTTCCTTTGCCTGTCATTTATATTTTGTTGTTGTTGTAGCTGTTCGTCGTACACCGCGTTAGTTCTCGTGTCGCACCGAACAGCGCTCCCCGCATTCGTTTTGTTCCCCTCCCTCCCCTCCTCCCCAAAAATCGGAATCGAGAGCGAGGAAGACACATGCCCGTGGCATTTCCATCGACGGATGACAAAACAGCGCCAATGGCGGCAAATCTAAAAGCGGAGTGGAGAGGAAGAGGGAGAGGAGCGCCGCATGACACCACATCCAACGCGTCTCGTGCACCTGCGTTGGCTTCCTCTTCGATGCTCGTCAAGTCACCATTGGCGCCAAGCGGCCTGATGTGCATCATTTCCTATCTGGCCTCGAATTCTGTCGTCGACGGCGCAAGCAGCAGCAGCAACAACACGCAGGAACGAGGTGAAGGAGGAGACGGTCACGTTGGCGGCTCGTCATCGGTGGGGGAAGCTTTTGTCTCTGCTGAAAGCTTGTTCCTACAGGCAACGCAGGCCCCTTCCGCTGCCGCCATCAGCAGCACCACGACCACCGCCACCTCCGCCTCCGCCTTGGGCCCTTCCCAATCATCCTCCGCGACTGCCGGCATCATCACACGCCCGCTCGCGTTGCTGGCCGCGTCTCCGCGCTGCCGTCGAGCGATGGAGGAGCACCTTGCGGGCGGCTGCCTGCTTTCCCCGATGGGTTCGCTGATCTTACAGGTGCGGCGGCGTGATGCGGTGGCCAGCGGACCCACGCTCTACCGATTGGCTGCTGCGTCAACTGAGTCTTGAGAGAGAGAAGCACGCACATGCGCGGCAGTGGCACCAAAAGCACAGCTCAAAGCAACGCGCTTTGCGGTCGGCTGAGGCGCTGGAGGCGGACGAGTGCGCGCAACAGCTCGTCGTCACCTCCACCAATGTCCCTCTGAGCGTTCTGCCCTTTCAAACCATCTCATCCGTGTGCTCACCGGCGCGTTCACCGGTGCAGCGGCGACCGCTCTCCGCACGCGAACACCTGCTCCTGCCACGTCAGTCGCTCGTCTCCCCCACCTCTTCCTCCCTTGCTTCGCTGCCGCACACTCCGCGCCGATCGCCGAGCCGGAGTTTGACGGCCTTGGCGTCACCTTCACCCCCACCACGTGCATCTGCGGGTCGGTCGGCGGTCGCGGCGGCAGTGGAGCGCTCCCCCTCGCGCGACATCGATGGCCCACCAACACCACAACGGGCGGACACCTCTGCAGGTGGTCTACCCAGCATTGCAGCAGCAACCTCACCGGTGGTGCAGAGTCGCAGAATGCCGATGGGCGCCCTGCTCGGTGCAGCAGCAGCGGCGGCACAAACTTTCCCGCCTCTTTCCCCCTCCTCCCCCCTTCCTACCACCGCCATTGCCATTGCTCCTGCTGCTGCAGCTGCGGCGGCACCAGGTTCATCCAACATCCGGCCCTTTCGCCGGTTGAGCTTATCATCGGGTGTGTTGCCCACTACGAGTGACGCGGCCGCGTACAGGGACGACGTACGATCTGGTCCGCAGCCCTGGACCTCTACCCCGCCACTGCGGCCCGATTCCTTCCCCTTCTTAAGTCCTCGCCCGTTGCCGTTGTCCACGGCAGCGGGCGCACCGCCCTCCTCCTACTCCACCCCGCCGCCGCCTCCGCCTTCTTCTGTTTCGTCTTCGTGTTCTGCTCTTCCTGTCCCACCGGCGCTGCAGGCGCTTTGTCGCGCGTGGTGGTGAGCTGCGCCGTGGACCGCTGCCGGTGTCGCTGAGTCTCCTGCGCTACACCGAGGCAGATGTGCAGGCCCTGTGGAGCATGCTGAGGGCAGAGGCAATCACGGCGGGGGAGGGAGAGAACCTCCAGGGAGAGAGGTCGCGCGGGTTCGCTTGCGAAAGGAAAGGAGGGTCTGCGGAGAGGAGTACGGCGCACCCTACCGATTCGGATACGCCCGACTCGAAGAGGCCCACGAGGAGGAGATCTGACCATGTGGACACGCATGTCACGCCCACAGCAGCCCCTGCACCTCCGTCGCCGTCCACTACCGCTTCCAAGCACGACCGTTCAAGCGTGTTGCCTCCGGCTGCCGCACTCCCCTCTGTGTTGCCGTCGCCTGTGACGGAGTTGTACGTGCACGGAGGCGCTGCGAGCACCGCCCTCGCCTCTCTCTTGCCCGGGCACCCCGAAGTCCGTGCCGTCCGCCTCACCCACGCTGCCCTCTCCCCAACTCAGCTGCGCGACCTTGCACGGTACTGTCCGGATGTGACGCGGCTGTCTCTTGCGATGAACGATGACCTGCACAGCACGTCCTTCCTGTGCCCGACACCGTCCGATACGTCGTCTCCGACCAATACGACGGCGACCAACACAACGACCACTACAAAGATGTTCTCCACGGCGCAGCAGTCACAGCATCCATCGCCACTCCTGCCCCCACCGCCGCTGCCGCCGACCGGCAACACACATTCCCCTCGCTCGGCGTTTTTTGTAAGCAAGTCAGCCGGGCCTCCGCCGCCTGGTGAAGCGCACGTCATCCCTGCTCCTCCGCCGTGTGGCAACGGTGCGGCCGCCGACGAACAGCGTGGCGGACTTCTTCGGCCACCACCCCTATCCCTATCGCTGCCGCTGCCACCACCACCAGCAGCAGCGACGGTAGCGTCGGCGCGCAGTCCGGATGTGCCGACCGCACGCAGCAGCGATAGCTTCACTGTTGACGCAGACGACGATCAAAATACGCAGAGCGTGAGGTCGAACCTGGCCGACGGCACGGTGCACAGCCGCAGTACGCAAGCACCACCGCTACAACTACCAGTACAGCAGCGTCAAGTGTTGTTGCCGCTGCGGCGGGCATCGCAGGACGCCCTGCACAACAGCCAAATCGACCTGTTCGCTGCGGAGGAAGAAGGCGAGGCCGAAATGCGGATGTCGCTGTGGCAGGCGGCGCAGACAGACGTAGCGGAACGCCGGCAGGCCGTCTTCATTCTTCGGCCCAGCGACGTGGTGCTGGGCGACGCCGGTGAAGAAGGTGACGATGGTGGCGGAGACAAGGGCACAAAGGACAGCTGCCTCGCCGCCCCAGCGCCGTCGCCGCCGCCACCGTTATCGTCTTCACGGCCACAGAATAGTGCGAACACAGTGGGTGGCGGTGTTCTCCCGAACTCAGATGGCGCGGTCCTTGCTGCTGCTACTGCTGCTGCAGCAGAGAAGGAGGAGAAGGAGGGGGAGACGCAGCCACGCCCGCCTCTTTCCTTCCTCGTAAGCGCGAGCGATGACGACGCCAGTGCTGTTGCCTCCACCGACACGGCCGCCCCGCTGCCACCGCTGTCCCTCTCCGCCTCTACCCAACACACCGATCCCCTGCGTCTCCCCGATGCTGTGAGCCGATCGGTCGACGCCACCCTCGCCGAGATGCGGACGTCGCTCGGGAAGCGTTCTGCGAGGACGACCTCCGCTTACAAAGGCGGTGTGCGGATCGCAACAGCAACGAACGCATCCCTCCCTGCCGCCACCGCGACCGCAACGGCAACGACGCCCTCCGCCGCTTCGCACGCTCGCCTCCGTCATCGCCGTTCTTCGTCCCCTCGGAAGGGCTCCTCGACGCACTGGTCAGAGACGTTAATTGATTTGGATCTCTCCTACACGCAGGTTCGGGACGTGTCCGCTGCGCGTGACGTCCCGCAGCTGCAGATGCTCTCCCGGCTCTCCCTGGAGGGCTGTATGCAGCTAACGCGGGTGCGTTGGTTGCCGTCCCTGCAGCACCTGCGTGAGCTAAACCTGTCCTTCTCCTCTGTTCAAGGCTCCGCGATGTACCCACTTGGCTTCTGCGCTCGGCTTGAGTGGCTGAAGCTAGAGGGCTGTTCGTCTTTCACTTGTATTGATCAGCTTTGGGTGACCGCGGAGGTGCCGAAGGACGAGTCACCGTCGCTCCAGACGGATCAGCGGACGCTCGAATCAACGACAGGGACAACGAGAGCAACAGAACAGCTGTCGTCGGCACACCTCGTGCGTCACCGCATCGCTGGTGGTATTCCCGCCATCACTGTCCTTCCAGCGTCGGCGAGTCGCCTTGCGTCTTTCTCGGTTGCTACCAGTGACAGAGGCGAGGACGAAGCCGGCACTGCACCCGCGGACACTTCACCGTCCACCACCCCAACCGCTTCTAGTGCCGGAGCAGCACGCCCTTCTCCTCCTCCCCCTTCATCAGGGGTGTCGGACGCCATCGATGCTGCCGCTGCTGGTGCTGCCGAGGCCGCCCCTGCCCCTCTTCTCAGCACGTTGCGCGTACTCATTGCCACGAGCACCGGACTCACCGATGCGGGGCTGCGCCCTCTCCGACACATCGAGAGCTTAGAGTGCGTGGTGGTGGATCGATGCGCCGCGCTAACAGACATCAACGTTGCGGCAGAACTTCCTGCCCTGCACACACTGGACGCGAGCCACACCGGTGTCACCACGTCCGGCCTTTCCGCGCTGCGGCACTCCCGCACGTTGCGACTGCTGCGATTGCAAGGGTGTCTGTCGTTGACTCGCCTGCCGGTTCTGTTTGTGGAGCCCACGTCCGCCCGCACGGGCACGGCGGTCTCCGCTGGAGCGGGTGGTGGTGGCGGTGATGACGGCAACGGCGGTCGTGCGTCTCGTGTCACGGCACCGCGTCTCAGCGTGATTGATGTGTCGCTGTGCAGCAACCTGAGCGCCGGCGGTGTGGAAGGTCTCGTGATGGACGCCGCTGCGGTGCAGCTGGAGGAGGCGGCAGCAACGGCGGCGACGGATGGCCATCGCGGCCAACCCGCCCCGACAATCGAGGCCAATTCAGGCGGAAAGCCGGCGCACCGTGACGCGTCGCTTCCCCTTCCTCTTCCGTACGCACTGCCGCAGCTCCGACATCTTTTCCTGCGTTCGTGCGATGCCCTGTCGCAGCTGACGGCGCTGCGTGGCTTCACGCGGGTGGTGGAGCTCGACTTGTACCACACGAACATCGACGCAGCAGCGCTGACGACCGCCACGGCGTGGTGGACTTCGTTGGAGGTGTTGAATGTGGCCAGCACGAGGGTGTGCACCTTGGCTGCGTGGTGCCCGGCAGAGGACATGAGAGGGGAGCGGAAAGCTGACGGAGGCGCACTTGGTGGGTGTGCGGATCCTGTGGAAGGCAACCACCGTCCTGCGACGGGTGCGGATGCCTCTCCCACCGCACTGCCCGACGCAGACTTTCTTACCACCTCCAAACTGCCGCTGTTTGCGTGTACGTTGCGCGTGCTGACGCTCTCGAACACCGACGTCACCGCCGACGGCCTTCGCGCACTGCAGCACTTTCCGCGGGTGGAGGTGCTGCAGCTATCGAGCTGCCGTCGCCTGACGTCGCTGTCCTTCCTGTGCCTCCGAGCAGACGCGCCAGAGGTGAGAGAGGGGGGAGGGAGGATGAAGGAGAGGGTTGCACTGCAAGAGGAACAGCAGCTGCAGCAGCAGCGCACGGCGTTGCGTGAACTCACGGTGACAGAAGCGGTGGAGTTGACGAACGTGACGACATTTCCGTACCTCGCTGCATGTCCGCGTCTGCGTGTGCTGTCCTTATCGGGCTGCACACAGCTTGGCGGCGGCGGCGACGCCCCTTCCGCGTCCGCCACTTCCGCGGCACCTGCACGCCCCCTCACGGAACACCTACCACCTCTGGTCGGCACCATCACCAGCAACAGCAACTGCAGCGCGAAAGACAGCAGTTTTGCAGTGCTGCAGCGCATGAGTGGGCTGACGGACTTAAACCTCTCCAAGACCGCCGTCACGCACGATGACTTACGTGCCGTGCTGATGCCACCTTCGATGAGAGCAGTCGAGTCGCTTCAGGCCAATGCTGCCTCTCCCGCTGATCGCGCGACGACCCGCTCCCCCTACTCGCCACTGCCGCATCCTCAACCTGCATCGACATCTCTCCAGCGCATCTGGCTGCGCGGGTGCCGCCACCTAGACGAGGACGGACTGCTAGCTGCCGCTGCTGCTGCTGCAGTTTCTGAGGCGGAGGCGGCGGCAGCGGCGAACGGAAATGCCACTGGCACGTCGGGTGTGTTTCCGCAGGAGAAGAACACGCATGTTTTTCTGGCGTCGGTGCGCGAGGTCTTCTTGAGCCAAGGCCGCTTCGGCGCTGCCGTGCTGAGTAGTCTGGTGCCTCGGTGCGTCGAGTGAGTGGCTTGTGTTTCGCTTCTAGGTACCGCTCGATCAGAGACGCAGCCCCGAGAAGCGCCGACATGAAGCCTCGCAGCCATGCTTGCATTCTCCCCTGTGCCATCTCTCGTGCGACGACGCCTTCACGGCTTCGCGAGAAAAAAAAAGGAAAAGAGCAGAATGCTGCTGATTTCATAATAATTAACAAAAAGGGAAAAATAGAATTCGACAGCGCCAACTGCCTCAAACGCAGCAGCCGCAGCTCCGAGCGCTGCTGTCAGACCTTCCACACTCGTGTGCCAAGAAGAGAAGAGGAAACCGCTCGTGGCTGTGCATTGCTCTCCCCTCTTCCTCTCCCCTCTTCCCCCACGTCTCTTCTCCCTTCTCCCTTCTCCCTTCTCCCTTCTCTGTTCTTCTTTCAACCGTCAGCTGCGCAGTGGATAGAAGGAACCACTAAAACCATCAACCACGCTGACACTGAGGAAGAAGGGCACCTCTGCACGCACAACCCACCGGATATGAGCAGCGACGCCGCATCCCCGGGCTCGTCGCCGAACGTTGGCTCTGCCACTGCCGGCAGCACCGCCCAGCAGGCCAACACGATGACGCGCAACTTTATCCTGGGCATCCCCAAGGAGGGGCTGGCCGCGGACAGCGCGGAGGCCGCCGACCTGCAGGCTGCCGAGGCTTTCGTGAGTGACATCCAACAAGAAATCCTCGCCTACGACATCGCCAACGCCAAGGCGATGGAGGCGTACGCGACGAAGTGGTGGAGTAAGGTGCCCTACTTTGGTCGTCACGCGAAGCGCGCGCTCGAGTACGAGGCGGCGGCGGCGGCCACGAAGGCGACGAGCACGACAGCGACGTCGGCGACACACGGCAGCGCGGGCGCGACACCTGCCACACCGCCGGGCTCCTCTGGGCTGCACCTGACTCCGGAAGAGGCCGCCGCCGCCATGCAGGTCGGTGGGACGTATCTGCACAAGCAGACCTCACAGACGTCGCGTGGGTTCAAGGTGGAGCGGACGTCGGCCATCGACCCGGCGCACCTCGCGCAGTTCACACAGGCAGGCAACAACACAGCTGGTGGCGGCGCTGCCGCCGTGCTGCCGCCGCCGCCGAAGGTGAACTCGTGGCTTTTCCGCCGTCAGCACCCCGGCTGGGTACCGCTGATGCAGCGGTGGTGGGTGCCGTGGCTGTGCATGGGCAGCATCGTGCTGATTTGGACCCCCGATGTGTGGAAGCTGCGCTGGCTGTACATCTGCGACCACCAATACGCGCTGCTGCGGCAGGCGATCCACAAGGCGTACTGGCGGGCCACGATGGACCCGGCAGACTACGCGGCGCTGATGGCGGATATCGAGGCGGAGCGGCCGTCGACGGTGTCGGCGACGAACTGCCCTTTCGAGTAGGACGCGGCGAAGCTGCAGCGACGTGGAGTGACAACGAGTGATGACAAGAAGAACACATGCATGATAAGATGAAGAATGCAAATGAGGTGTTTTCCTTGAGAAAAAAAGTTTTTCTGTGAAAGCCACGCTGGTGGCGTTCATATGTATATTTTTCTGGGGTTCTTCTTCGTCACGTCAGCGCTCGCTTGCAGTGGGTGTGTTCTCTTCCCCCTTCTCATTTTCCCCCGTTTTCTCCCTGTCATGTGGGCGCCTAAAGTTGGGTGCGCTTCGACGGAGAGAGAAGAGCCACAAAAACCACTCTTTCAAAAAGTAAGTAACTGGAGAGCAATAGGAAAGTGCTTGATTGTTCCAAGCTTGACTTATTTCATTTATATATATATATATATATGTTTTTGGTCAGAGAGGCCAGCGACTGTGTGATCGCTGTGCGCTCTTCCATTATTGCCACACCACGTGTTTTGCTCTTTGTGAACTTGACCGTTCGCTGTTCCTTCTCACATCGAACCTTACAAAGTAATCTGACTTCGATATATATATATATATATCTAATCATCCCTAACCAAGTCGATCTGGATCCTGCCCCCACTCCCCCCTTTCCTTCAGCGAGTACCACCTCCAGCGACAACACAGCAGAGAGAGAAAAAGAAGTCGACGACACGCACGACGGCGTGACTCAATGTACGGAATAGAACGGTGAGAGCTTACCGTCATCAGAAACACGCAAGAGTGAAATGGTGAGGGGATGAGGCGAGGCCACCATGCGGCGTACGTTGACGCCAGCAGCACGAGGGAGAGAGGGAGGGGAATGCGCTTTGTGTTTTGTGGGGATTCGAGATGTCACTCCTTCCTGCTCTGTCGTGTGCGTGGCGAGCAATTCTCCTTCCGTTGCACCCCCCTTTTTTTCTTTTCTATTTTCTCTCTCTCATTGCGTGTCTCTCGCGCGCTTCTCGTTGGTGCTCTTTCGAGTCGACGGAGAAGCCTCACCGCGCAACATCAGCTGGTTTATTTATGTATCTATTACCTCTCCCTTTATCGCTGCTTACGCACTTCACCGTCAGTCGAGAGAGACACACAAAACCCCGCTTGCACAAGGCGGTCTCTGCAAACAGAGGAACAGCATACCGCTGCAATATTTTTCGTGGGAGAACCTCTCACGTTATGATTAGATAGACTCCTGCTTTACCGTAATTTCTTCATATGCATAGCATACATATATTATTTGGTTTTACTTCCGTCACACACATACACATACAAACCAACAGGAGACAGAAAACATGTCGGACAACGTGAGAGACACCGCTTTCGATGCTCCTCCAGCAGCAGCAGGAGCAGCGGCACCGCCACCGGAGCAGACGACGCCGCTGTCCAGTGCCACGAAAGATTACCTCGACAACGATGCGACGAGGCCTTTTGAGGGACTCCAACCCGATGACACTTCAACCGTGGCTGTTGCAGCAGCAGCAACAGCGGCGGATGACAACGATGCTGCTGCTGCTGCTGCTGCTGCTGACATGGCATTCGTGCCTGTGCCTCCGGCCGAGCCGCGTGCGCAGAGTCGCCGACCAGTGGAGGGGCACGGCCTGACGGACCGCGCCGCTGTTCCGCCCGGCTCGCAGCATCCTGTGGTGGACGAGCAACAAGCCGGACACCGCATCCCTGAAGCGGCCAATGCAGCCGGCGCGGAGGACGCAGGACAGGCAGGCGCGGCAGCCAACGACGACAGCGCATTTCCATCGCCAACGATGGAGGACGAAGAGGAGGGCGACAGATCACCCACCTGCTTTGAAATCGGCGAGATCGTGACTCAGGCGGACGCACATGCCGCCAGAGATGCAGCTACACCTCTGGTAAACAATACTACTACTACTACTACTAATAACAATACTACGGAGACGGCGATGACAGGGATTGACATGGGCGCGATGGAAATCGACATCGAGTCCGCCACCGCACCAGCGCCGACGACCCCAGAGGACACGGCCGCTGTTCCGCAACCACGCAGAGACGAACTGTGCGCCTCCTCTCCGCTGGCCTTCCCTGAAGAAAGCGCCGTCCCTGCCGTCGTTCCTCCCTCGGTTGGCGTTGCGGGGGTGCCAGCGTCGGAGGAGCAGCTTAAACAAGACACGGATGCAACTGCCTCTCCGGTGGAAGCGCTTCCCCCAATCACCAGAGTAGCAGCAGCAGCGGCAGCAGATGGACAGGCGTGGGTGGTTGACTTCGGCACCGGCAGGCCAAAGCCAAAGCGCAAGATGACGAAGAGGGAAAAGGATGCCATTAGAGAATCCCGCCTGCGCAGTCAACTTGGTCCTGCGACGGCGGTGACGTCGACACGAAAAGCATCGACCACGGCGGCTAGCGGTCTCGGCGCGGATGGCGAAGGCAACGTAGTGACAGTGGTGCCCGCTGCCGCTGCTGTAGCTGGCGGGCTTCAGGTGGTGCATCTGGACGGCCTCGCAGACCGCGCCGCGCTGATCCCCACCGACCTCACCACCACCCGTGATGATCTTGCGCAACGCCTAGTCCTGCGACTGCCACGCCTGCTGTGCGTCAACAAGCAGTACCCGCGTGGGTGCGGCATCGCCTCCCTCACGTCTGTGTACAACTACCTGTACAGCTGGCTGGGGGAGAACGCGGTGGGCGCGCCGTGGGCCCCGCACTCGCAGGAGGAGATGATGTCGATTCTTGGCTTTGAGCCGCCGTTTGGCGAGATCGCCTGGGGGCCTTTTACGGGCAATGCCACCCTCATCCGCTGGTTTCACGCGCTGAACCGCCACTTTGGGCACCGCGGGCGGGCGTACATCCTCTATAAAGTGCATGGGCACGGCAAGACGACACACCTTTACCCGGACAATGCGGCGGCGCTCGCGGCGGTGAAGGCAGCCCTCCGCGATCCGCACTGCGCGTTGGTCTATCACTGCCACAACCACTACATGGTGCCCATCGGCTATCAGGATATCCCACACGCGCAGACAGATTTCCTGCAGCCAGACGTGCCGGAGACAAGCTGCGACACGACGATCTTTATCGGCGAAGTCAGCCGCGGCCGTCACGAGGCGATGTACGCGCGCAAGTGGGCGGAGGTGGTGAAGGACCTGGAGTGTAAGTCGCCGTTTTACTTCAACATCCGCCATCCCGAGCAGGGCGTGCAGAGACGCGAGCCAAAGAAGAAAAAGGCGGCGGAGAACGTTGATTCGTCCGTTGCGCCGCCACCAGCACTCCGACCAACGCCGCCTCAAAGCAGGGATGCCGTGGGAGGAGGGCCGGCGGGTCCCGCGGTGCAGGTGGGGCCGATACCGACCTCAATAAGCGATGCAGGGGTGTGCGCATCTGCGCAGCAGCAACAGCAGCAGCAGGCGGCAGCGAGTGTGGAAGGCGGCAGCGGCGATGCGGTGCTGGTAAAAGCTGGACAATATGAAGACGGAGAAGAAATAGCGGAGGGACAGGGACGTGCCCATGCACTCGTTGCTTGTGTGAGGGAGGAGTCAAGTGTCGAAGCAGCGCGCAGCGCGGAGGGGGCGACGGCGCCGGACACTGTACAGACAAGTCCCATGCCTGGCGTCCACGCGGTGACCGAGTCGTTGACATCTTCTTCGTCGTACGCCGTTTTAGAGAAGGAACACGTTGAAGCAGATGATGTAGTGGATGCCGTTGCGAACGGCGTGCTCGCGGAAGAAGACCCAGCAGCGGAGAGGACGGGCCCGCAGAGCAGTGATGACGCAGGGCCTGCCGAACCGCCAGCGAGTCCGGCCACCTACGCGGAGGCATCCGACGCTGCGGCTGCACAGCACGCCATACCACCGCCTTCTCCTTCTTCTCTCTCCTGTGCGGCAGATGCATCGCCACGTGCAGACACCCGTGTTGGGCCGTCTGGCAAGCTCACCGAGCCGTCGGCAGTCGCCAAGCCGAAGAAAGAGCGGGGGAACCTACATTGCTTGATTATCTTCCGCAATGATCAGGCGGAGGAACACCTGGAGCGCTACGAGGATGCTGTGGCGGAGGAGCCGACGGCGGCAGCCAAGACGGCAGATTCTTCCTCGGCGTCCAGCAGCGATGGTAGCACCAGCAGTGACGAAGATGCGGGGTAGACAGATGAGCGTGCGTGTGTGCTGAAGTGTGTGTCTGTGTCTTCCTCCCTTTCAGTTTTTCTCCTTCACCCCTTTGAAGAAGATGGTTTGCTTTCTTTCCTTTCCGCGACCCCCCCCCATCCTCCCCCGCGTTTCCACCTGCTTCATCTGCTTCACATTTTTTTTCCTCATCTAATTATTATTATTCTTCTTGTTTAGGGCGTGTGCGTGTGTGCGTGTGTGCGTGTGCGCGATCAGCGTGTGATACTGAGTTGGAAAACGAAGTCAAATGATGTAGGTAGAAAAGGATGGCAAGGAACGGCGTAGAATCGTTCACGCCCAAACTACAGACGCGTCTGTGCTGTTGTTTTTGCTGAGCTCCTTCAGCGCCGTGCGATGTTGTCGCCCCCCCGCCCCTGTGCTCACGTCGCCTCTGTGCGCGTGGGACAACAGAGGTGAGAGAGAGAGCTCGTTATGGTCTGTGCTACATACATGTACACGTATTTGGTTGCTTTGCCAAGCGGAATTGCACCGACTTTCAAGGAAGTCCTTTTCCCTTTTTCCTCTTCTTTCGTACTTGCGTTCTCTATAAAAGAAGAAGTCTGGACGTCGAAGCAAGCGAATCAGCATCGAAGGTACCACCGTTCGTATATCATTGAAGAAGGAACATCCTCTCTATTTTTTTTTTTTTTGTAGAGGGAAGACGAGGTTGTACGGGGCGTAGAGGCTGTCAAGAACCTCCGCACCGCCGGTGCACACGTGTGATGCACTACGAGTGCGTCCTCTAGAACCTGCTCAGCACAAACTCATTTGTAGTAAACTAGAACACGATGGACCCTGAGCGTCGCCGCCAGGTGCGCAATGCGCGTACACGCCGTCGCGCCAATCGACACGACGAGGACGGCGCTTCCAACGGTCCTTCTGCGCCCGTCACGCGACGCCCCGCAGATGGGGACCGTGCGGCTCCGCCCCCGCTGCCGAGTAACCGCCGCCGCGCCTCCACGACGCGCGACGAGGCACAGCGGCTGTCGCAGCGCATGCAGCAGCAGCGGCAAGACAAGACGATAGCCGATCGGCTGCGCTCGCAGCGGGAGGCGATGATACAAGAGCGCTACGCACCCGGCACAGCAGCTCTCTCGTTGCCGCGGGAGGCGACAACGCAGCAGCAGCAACAACACAACGCCGACGCCGCCGCTGCCGCCGTCGCGTTCGACAAGGATGAACTTCTCGGATACTTAATTGGGGAGAGCAAGGCAAACTTCTTGAAGTTGGATCACGACCTGACCGAGGATCACACCATCGCCACGCAGCGGCTGCACAACTCCGTCTTTGCCCACGCCAACAGCTTTTTGCTGCTCTTTCGCGATGTCGATCGTGCCAGTGACCTCGTCGAAGCCCTCAAGGCTAACGTGCAGGGCACAAAGGCCGCCATCTCCAACATCAGCAAGTATTCGTCCGCCAACATCGTCGCCAACTCCGCGTCTTCCGGGGGGGTTGGGAGTGCAAAGGCGCCCGGCTCTGCCGGCATGAGCGACGCACGCGCGAACGTCTTCAGCTCCGCGCTGAGCAGCACATTAGGCGAGGGCGACCCGCGACGGCTGGCGCGGCCGAGCCTCGTTACCCGTCGCATCGCGCACCGCTACGCCAGCAGCAGCAGCAACGGCGGTGGCAACAGCAGCGAGCTGACCGGCGAGGACGTGTGGCGGAACAACAGTGGAAACAACAGCTCCATGAAAGCGTCCGCCATAGGAACGTCGTCGACGCGAGCCACGACGTGGGCTTCGACAGTGCAGCGCAGTGGCACGGAGGACGCCGCCGGCGACACCGCGTCTGCTCCTGCTGGCCCGACAGCGGCGAACAGCGATGGTGGTGGTGGTGATGCGGCCGATGACGCCGCCATGAACACCGGCGCCACGCGGCCCACCACACGCGGATTGAACGTCTCCTCGGTGCGGCAGTGGCGCTACACCATCGGCCTGGCGAGCGCCTCTCCGGCGACGACAGCGGCGGCTGTCGCATCGGCGAGCAGCGCGGACCGGGCCGAAGCACGCGGTGGTGACGGCAAATCGAGTACGAATGGTCGTCGACTGCGTGCCGGCGCGGCAGTGGATAAATCAGCCAGCGCCGTCACCACCGCCGTGGCGAAGGCGGAGAAGGAGGCGACGGAGACCGCGTCGTTCGTGGATATCGTGCGTGAGGAGGTGAGCCAGCTGCTGACGGAGCGGCGCCACATGGACGCGGCGGAGCTGCTGTACCGCCTGGCGGACGAGGCCACCGCGAAGGGTTGCCTTCCGTTTTTGCTGGACCTGGAGGCGGCCCTCGTCCGCAGTGTCATCACGAACGTGGTGAAGATCCCTGTCACGCCGATGTTTATGGAGAGCCTGCACATCCCACTGGTGCAGCTGCTGCTGCGCTTCGGTCGCTCCCGCAGTGCGGCGGCGGTCTACCTGACGATGCAGACCCCGTGGCTGCACAGTGAGGTGCAGAAGCTCCAGGCCAGGGTGAACCCGCAGTCCGCGAGCCTCATTGCGGTCGACTACCTGGTGCGCGTTACACGGGCCACCGTGCGGCGGCAGCACACACTTGGACTTGGCCTGGACGCGGCCCAGCCCTTCATGAAGGACGCCGCCGCGGTTTCTGCGCCCGC
Organism: Leptomonas pyrrhocoris; assembly: GCF_001293395.1. Taxonomy (NCBI): domain Eukaryota; phylum Euglenozoa; class Kinetoplastea; order Trypanosomatida; family Trypanosomatidae; genus Leptomonas; species Leptomonas pyrrhocoris. The sequence continues at coordinate 212,911 of NW_015438359.1, forward strand.
TACAAAGGACGATCCAAAGCGCAAGGCAGGTGGTGCCGCCGCCGCCGCTGCTGCTGGTGCGTCGTCGTCTGCGGGCAAGCTGATCGCGCCGAATTCGGCAGCGCTGCTGTGGGTGCGGCACAACGTGGAGCGCTTCGCCTGTGATGTCCTGTCGACGCATTTGTTAAGCTTCGGCACCGGCACCGATGGCGGCGACCCAACCCGCATCCGCCAAGCCGCGCAGATGATCTCGCAGACCTCGCGCGTGATGCAGGCGCTAAGCGCGGACGGCTTTGCGGGCTGCGACACCCTCATTCTACGGCAGCTGACTCCGAGTCTCGTCATACTTGAAGATGACTTTACGCGTTTGACCGGAGAGAAGATCGAGCACGCCGGACGTGCCATGATGGAGCAGCTCATTATGGGCAGCTTAATCTTCTACGAGGTAAATGAGGCGAACACGGCGGCGATCGCGGCCACGGCGGAGGCCACCGCAGCGTACGCGGCTGCCGTAGCGAAGCTCTCCACCTCCCTTAGTGCATCAGCGGCAGCAACTGGAGAAGACACAAGGAAAGCGGTCAGGGGGCCAGCAGTTGCCGACACAGCCGGTCCGAGGATGCCGCCGCGTCCACCGCCGCTACGCCTTACCCCGCCCTACACCCCTTCCAAGGGCGATGATGTTGCCCGTAAAGTGCGTGCACGCTGCCAGGAGATGGTGCAGGTGGTGCGCACGCTTCCCTTGTCGGGTCACTCCCTGCTGATCCAGCTGCTGCTCGCCCCCGCGTCGTCGTCGCTGTTCAGTGCGGCCGGTGCGCACATGACAGGGGGGAGCTCGTCATCGCCGCCGCCCAGCGCTACGCTGCGTCGAGTGACGCCGTCCACTATGACAGGTACGCACGCCACGGCAACAGCGGGAGCCGGTCGAGCAGGCGCGGGCCGCGGTGGTGGTGCGTCCCCTCCTGCGAAGGCAGCCGCGGTGTCCTCCCCCCTCACCGCCCTCCTCTTCCACTCCCACCCTCCACCTCCGCCGCTCTCCGCGGAGCTATTCCGCTTTCTCCGCTACGCCAACGGCTGCTCTAGCACGCAGGTCCGCCTCCTGCAGTCCCTCAGCGGTTACATGGCGGCCCTCACCGGTACGGCGCACCTGCCCGCTGAGGTGATGGCGTCAGCGGCGGCGCAGGAGCACGAGGGCGCCAACGCGGCCGCCGCCGCCGCGATGCGTGCGGAGCAGATGGAGTGCGTCGCCTACCTCCTGACGAGCGCCATGGTGACCGAGTCGATCGACGTCGTGCTGAGTAACATGTTCACTACGATGCTGCTTGATCTGCTGCGCCAGCGCCGCGCCCTCGTGCGGTTTCTGTCCTCCGAGGCGTTTCTGACGCACCACCGACGTGTCTTTCCCCCACCCACGGCCGACAAGGCGGTGACCGCTTCGGACAAGCCGCTTTTCGCAGACCCGGTGAACGCGCCGGGCTGGGTGCTGGACGGGACGCTGTCGCTCCTCTCCGATGTGCTCGGCATGGGTGTGTGGATCTCCTACTTTACCCGCGGCGGGGCAATGACGCACATGCTGGCGGATGCGCAGCTCGGCTTCCGCACCCAGCACCTCGAGCGGGTGCAGCGGGAGGTGCCGCGCCTCGTGCAGGGGTGGATGTGCGCGGCGTTGTTGCTGAGCAGCGACGTGACTCACGCGAACACCGTGCTGGCGCCGGTGAGGAAGTCGGCGACGGCGTCGAACACGCTGCGTGCCGTACCGGCCGCCAGCCCGCTGCTCGCACCGCAGCAAAGTGTGTTCTTCGGCGCTCGTGCGCCGGCGCGGGAGGGCACCGGCGGCGTCGGCGGGAGCGCCTTCTCCCCCACGGCATCGATGTCGAACCGCATGATCAGCAACATGTCCTTCACGGCCGTTGCCGCCGCCGCCACTGCCGCCGCCGCACAGACGACGATGGGTGCAGTGAGGAGAGACGCGAAGGACGGCGTCGATGTGGCTTCCGTGCTGCTTTCTATTCCGGTCGTCAACGGCACCGGGGCAGCAGCCGGGACACCGATGACGACGACGACTGCGGCGGCGGCAGGTGCCAGCAACGGCGCGACGGACGCCGCCGCAGCCACCGCCGCGTTCTTCGCGGATGCTGGGGTGCGCGAGGAACGCCTGCTGCGCTTCCTCCTGACCCTCCTCGACCGCCGGTACTGCACGCCGGCGGGCTTCACCGCGCACTACTATGTTGTCGACTCCGCCACCACCGTCGACGGCGCCACCGGTGCCCCGTGCGGGGTGTGGGCGGTGCGTCGACGACTGCGCAGCTATCCCGAGTTCCCGACGGGCGACATGTGGGCCCACCGCAGCGACGAGGTCTTTCTCTTCCACTGGTGTGCGCAGGTGTCGCTGCACCTTCTCACCTTCTTCCAGGAACGGCTCGTGACGCCGAGCGCGACGCTGAATCAACGCGCCGCGGAGGCGCAGGGCAGTGCGGCCGCGTTTCTCGCCGGCGGTTCGCCTTTCCCGATAGAAGGCTGCATCACCCCACCGGAGGACACCGTCCTCGCGGGGTGGTGCGCGGGCGGCGGCAACTACATTACGGCCGTCGCGCTGCTTCAGTTTTTGGTTATGCGGCTGCTGCGGGACGGCCTGTGTCGTGTGGAGACGTGGTCCGCCGTGTACGACAGCCCTGTGGCGCAGTGGCGCGCTGAGGAGTCCGTGCTCCGGCAGCAGCTCTTCTTCTTCGCGCTCTTTCTCTACCTGTGGGCACCGCTGTTCACCGGTGGGCGGGCACCGCGACCGCGTGCTGGTGGTGCACCGCGCACAGCCGCTGCTACTGCTGCTGCTGCTGGCAGCCCCACCGACGACACCGCGGTAAGTTCCTACTTGGTGGACGGGCTCCCGTCCATTGCGATTGTGGAGTGGATGACGTGCGGGGGTGTTCTCAGCTCCGCTGCCGCCGCCGCGAACTTTGTGGACACGGCGCTGGTCTCCGCCGCACCCGGCACGATCCCGCCGTCGCTCACCGCCATTGACGTGCTCTTTGCGACGGAGGGCACTATCCACCTCGCGACGGCGAATGCGGACAAGACAGGGGGCGTCGCCAGTGCCGGCCGCGGTGGCACCGGCGCTGCTGGTGGCGGTGCGGCTGCGTGGAAGGCGAAGACGGGCGGAAGCACCGCGCACGCACCCGCTGCTGCCGCCGGGGCCGCCACGTCGTTCGCCGCCGCGGGAACGTCGACCAACACGATGCTGGCGAGGCGCGACCTCTTCGGCCCTGGTGCGTCGTTTATCCCCGACAGCTTGCTGCGTGTGGTGCGCCACTTCTTTGAGGAGCAGCTTGGGGAGAGCCGCGCCATTCCTGCCATCACATCCGACATGATGCGCAACCGCGTGGAGAAGGCCATGGCGGACATCAATCTGGCGGAGTTCGTCGGCACGTCCTTCGGCGCCGAGGACGACAGCGAGAGCGACGGCGCAAGTGTGGCGAGCTCCTCCTCTGCGGGCAGTGCGAAGAGTGCGAAACCGGCGGCGTCGCAGAGGACGACGCTGCAGAACCTGCGTGACTTAATCGCCACGTACACCCAACCCATCAGCTAGCTCACAATTAACCTTTTTGGTTTTCCTTTGTTACTTGTTTTTGTTGCCATACATTTCCCTCCCTTTTTTTATTTCTTTAGGAGGGCGTGGCTGACTTCTTTCATTTTGGCTTTGTTCGCGCGCGTGTGTGTATAGAATCCACTCTTCATTCCCCGCTGCGTTACAGCTCTGCTGAAGCTTCAACGAGTAGAAGGAGAAAAGGGAAAAGACGCTGTGAGTTTGCCTACCTGCGCTCTCTCAGCGTGGCTCATCTGCCGTCTTTGCAGGCGAAATTTGGTTGCCAGCTTACGTTTGGAATTCGTTTATCTTGTAACCTTCTTTTGGTCCCCTGATGATGCCGGCCACCTCAACCTGGTATCAGGGTCCAGTACCCACTATGTGGGGAAGCCAAGAGCATGCAGCCTGTCCTCGTGTCCGGTTGCGGGCTCATTGGTGCGGCGGACAGGTCTGGGTCGTGCATAGGCTGGAGAGACTTGCAGCAGTTCACCCGTTAGATACGGCTCACCGAAACGCGTGTCTACGGGTTATGAAATCCGTAAGATGGACCGCTGAAGTTACTTTACTATTACGCCGTGGTGATGTTGAGCGCAACCCTGCTTGGCCACAGCCTTTGTGCAATGTAATGGAAGAGACAGCTTTGTGGGGAGTACGGGTAATATCCTCTGTGTTTTGATAGGAACGACACAGATGAGGGGAAAAAAAGCCTTCTTTTGTTTACCATCCTTCCGCTTTCCGTCCCTTCCTCCTCTCCTGCTGCTGCGTCGTGTTCTTGCTCTGTCGCGGCACTTTGTGTGTGCGTGTGCTTTGCCGTTATCGAAGATAAAGCCAAAGGAGGAGGGT
>NW_015438359.1:217339-217848 GCF_001293395.1 Leptomonas pyrrhocoris
GGTTCACATGCTGGACGCCGTGTACACTCGCGGGCCCACATTGGCTCCGCACCACTGTCGCTCATTTTATTCGCTGGTGTTGCTTCGTTACAATTCACTGTGGCTTTAAGAAGCCGACCGCCTTCCCCCGGAGGACGCGGCCGAGCTTCGGGTCAAATCAGACTCAATGGAAAACACACGGGTTATCACAAGAAAGACACCGGAGGCGCAGGGCTCGTTCAACGAGAGTCACTATCGCGGGCGTGTCAGCGCGCGACCGAAGGCGACAACCGGGCCGGCAGCGAAGAGCTCAGCCGGAATGTGTACAGCGGGTCGAGGTACCCAAACAAGGAAAAACGCACACCGTCCCGGCATACAAGCGCGGCAGGGACAAGAATACCCTCCCTTCCATCGGAGAGGTGTCCGGTGTGCCAGCAACCAGCCTTCGTGAGGGGCGCTGGAGGGGCTTAAAGAGAAGAAAAGCGAAGAGATGTGATGCCCGGAGAAAACGAAAACGGAAAACAAAACCC
>NW_015438359.1:217953-332986 GCF_001293395.1 Leptomonas pyrrhocoris
ACAGACGGTAAAAACAAGAAACCTCACCGCTGGATAGAAAACAAACAATAGAACGTAATCATTAACAATAGTGAAAATAGCGTCTTTGTGTGTATTAATGAACAGAAATAGAGGAGCGGCATACTCGCCGTGGCATTGGTGCAGGGCCTCAAGACGCACTGGAGATGCTCGCGGTACAGCGAAAAACAGGTTGTAAAATAGCTTGCTGAAGACAGATACAGTTAACGAAAACGAAGATAGAAAACGCAAAGATAGAATAGAAAAGACGGCGAAAACAATGACGGGGGAGGGAGGGTATCCGCGCCAGGGGCCGCAGAGGGTGCAGGAGGGGGAAGGGCGGGGGGCAGCCACGCTTTTGGCTGAGGGGGGAGGGGCGGGGGCGGGGGTTCGGCGCAGGGTTGGGTGGGTGGGCCCCCGGCACCGGGTTTTCCCTTCTCGCGGGCGGGGGGGGGGGGGGGGGCTTCCCCCAGGCGCAAGGCGGCAAACACCGGCCCCAAGAGAATCCCCCAAACCGCCGCCCCCGGGGGCAAACGGGCTCGTGGTTTTCCCTGCGGCGGGAGAAGTGGACGGCACCATTTTCACCTGCTGGATTAAAATGTTGGCCCGGCATTGGAATCAATTAGAAATGTTTATGTGGCGCTTTATGCACTTTGCTAAAAGGAATGCAAGCCGCGTCCGAGGAAGCGCCTTTCGCGCATTTATTCTCTGACAACGATTGGCAACCTTTTCCTTCCCGCTCTTGTTCCTGTTCTTGCTTTTCCGGTATTCCATTAAAACCTTCGAATTGATCGCTCAAAGACAAACCCAATCCTAAAAAGTTCAAACAAAAAGCAGGCCAGGCGTTCCGTGGGCACAATGAAGCGCGCTCGCACGGTCACTCTTACACCCGCTATTCTAAGCTCCTTGGGGGAGCTGCAGGATGGCCTCAACGCAATGATCGACCCTTCCTGGAGGTCAGTCCGCTCTCTGAACGACTGGGGACTCGCCATTACAATGGAATCGACAGAGCTGCTCGACTCCTACCCGTGGAAGTGGTGGAAGAACATCAATGCTACGCCCGACTTCGCAAACGTGAAGATCGAACTGGTCGACATCTTGCATTTTTCGCTCTCAGGGGCCATGCAGATTCGCTCAATGCCAGAGGACAGCATTCCAGAAGTCTCGCGCAAACCACTGAAGGATGTAATGCACGTTTTCTGTCCGTCAAAGGAATGCGCAAGCGACCCGCATGGCATCTTGTTCTTCCCGCTGTCAGACACTCAAAACACCATTGCCAGCTTCCGTAACGTGATCCAGCTTGCAAATGCATATCGCTTTGATGTCATCACGGAGAGCATTATTGCTGCGGCGGAAGACATGGGGTTTAACCTTGTGTCCTATTACGTTGCCAAGCATACTTTGAACTGCATCCGTCAGCTTGGTGGATACAAGGATGGCTCCTACGTGAAAGTGAACAACGGTGTCGAGGACAACGTTCTTCTGCACGACTGCATCAAAAGCTTCTCTTTGGAGGACGTCCTGGACGACAACAAGTACGTGGTTTCCTGGAATCAGATCATCACCCGAGTTTACGAGGCTTTTCAAGTCAAGGAGTGTGACCGCAAGGATGCTGAATATTGGTTCAGGTACGCAAAGGAGGACCGCTCAGTGGGCAGTAAGTGAAAGACTGTCGTTTCGCAGTTGCAGTGATTATATAGATAAACGACTTTTTGCGATCCAGCATCATTTCATGCCAGCAAGAGAAGCTACTCATTATTCGCAAAGCAGTTTTGAACACTCCCTTTTTAGCTGTTGAGGCCAAAAAAGGACCAACTCGTTTTTTCTTTTTCTCATATATGGGGAAACTGAATAGTGTTTTTAGCTTTTAACGATTCTATACGTACGCTTTTCGCAGTGACTCCTTCTATAGATTCTCTTAATTTCTGCAACTCTGCCTTTTTATATGCATAGTTACATTGAATCCAATAATATACCCTGAAGTCTGTCCAAGTCACCGTGATTCAACTCGCTTCTTACCGCACGACAGTTAACGCAACCGAGTTCGTTGTTCAAAAATAATAAAAAGCAAATCAGCAGCAGCTGGTTTTGAGACGTGAAGACAAAGTCAGTAGAAAGAAACGTTCTCAGTTTACAACAGCTCATTTCTCAGCAGTTAGAAATACTGGGAGCGCCTTTTCACAGCTGAGCGGGCTACTGAAGCGTTACCTTGTTTTGTTTCCTAAAAGTATCCCTTCTTCATCTAAACCCGTACATTTTCCTTCTTGATTCTCCTCCTCTTCTTTCTTTTGTTTTTAATCATCTGAAAGTGGATTAGAAAGTCGTTTCCTTTACACGAATGAAACGCAAGACATAGAGTGCTTCAACACGCGTCATCTCGCGTCGCTAAAACCTTTTTCGTAGTTGTGAATTGTAGATGCTACATTACTTCCCTTCTTAACGTCGCTTTCCATGCTAGGGAACCACGGTTTTTTTTTCTGTACCTAGCGTCTGCTTGGTTCCGTCCACGAGGTCGCGTCAACGGAGAACAGAAATATTAAAATTCGCGTCTAGCAAAGAAACGTGATAGTTCTTACCTATACCGTTTTCCAGCCTGTTCAATATGATTCCTAAAATACCTATTGAATGCTGCGGGCATGCACCTTGTCTCTGTTGAACTCCTTTGCTCCAATCGAGGTTCGATAGCCCTGCAGAGAAATCGAAATGGCATTTCCTCATTCTTTACCTGCCAACCGGCGTCATTCTTGTATATTACTCTTCACTATGTCGCTCCTCTAATTGCTCCTCTTCTTCTTTCCGACATGCTCCCATTTTCATTTCCTACCTGTTGTTTTTCTCTCACTAAACACATTTATGCATCAATTCCCATTTACGCTGTTTATTGAAAAAAGATTTAGATTTGTCATCATGCCCGCCGCTCAGAAGTCTGCCAAGAAGGCTGCGCCGAAGGACGCGAAGGCGACCAAGGTGGTGAAGGTGTCCACCCGCAAGGCGTACACTCGTCCGCAGTTCCGCCGCCCGCACACCTACCGCAAGCCTGCGACTGCCAAGCCGAGCAACCGCGTGACCGTGGAGTCGAAGGACATCGCTGCGTTCAACGTGATCCGCTACCCGCTGACGACGGACAAGGCGATGAAGAAGATCGAGGAGAACAACACCCTGACCTTCATTGTTGACGCCCGCGCCAACAAGACTGAGATCAAGAAGGCGATCCGTAAGCTCTACCAGGTCAAGGCTGTGAAGGTCAACACCCTGATCCGCCCCGATGGCCTGAAGAAGGCGTACATTCGCCTGTCTGCGGCCCACGACGCCCTCGACACTGCCAACAAGATCGGTCTCGTTTAAGTGACAATCGAATCTTTTCTAACTGCCTTTATCATTTCGTGATTTTCAAAAAAATATGAAGAAAACAGAACACTGCACCATACGTACTCTCAATCGACACAATACGATTGATTCACAACTTCGTGAAATGCAGCTTTAGTGGCCTTTCTTCAGCTGCTGCTTTTTGGCTCTACAGTTGTTGCGTAATGCTTTCTGGATCTACTCCGCAATGCTGAATGGTACTGTAGCCAAGGTGACTCATTTTGTCAATCGCAGCGAGCAGGCTACCTATGCTCAGTTGTTACGCTGGATGGGAGCGTATTGCATTGGTTCACTAGGATCGTACTAGCGCTCTTAAAAAATGCTAATTCTTTTTTTCTCTGTTTCTTCCTTCTGCCTTCATTTCATCTGTGTCCTTTGGCCTTTTCTCTCTGCTTTCATTTCACATTTTTCTTTTCACCATCGTTAACGTTCCTGCTTTGCCATTGCCTCCTTTTTCTTTTTACTGTTGCCGCTCTTAACGCTTTCAGCTTCAAGGTTTTGTTTGCAACGTATCATGCCCGCTGCTCAGAAGTCTGCCAAGAAGGCTGCGCCGAAGGACGCGAAGGCGACCAAGGTGGTGAAGGTGTCCACCCGCAAGGCGTACACTCGTCCGCAGTTCCGCCGCCCGCACACCTACCGCAAGCCTGCGACTGCCAAGCCGAGCAACCGCGTGACCGTGGAGTCGAAGGACATCGCTGCGTTCAACGTGATCCGCTACCCGCTGACGACGGACAAGGCGATGAAGAAGATCGAGGAGAACAACACCCTGACCTTCATTGTTGACGCCCGCGCCAACAAGACTGAGATCAAGAAGGCGATCCGTAAGCTCTACCAGGTCAAGGCTGTGAAGGTCAACACCCTGATCCGCCCCGATGGCCTGAAGAAGGCGTACATTCGCCTGTCTGCGGCCCACGACGCCCTCGACACTGCCAACAAGATCGGTCTCGTTTAAGCCACTGAACGTCACATCGCTTCCAGCGAGAGGTGGTCGTGTCAGCGTGATGTTGCCGTTTGCAATATTTCTCTCTGATGTGAAACGCTACGTTTATGCTTGAAGCCTCTTTCTTTTCCCATCATTTATGTTTTTTTAAATACAATAAAAACGCAAAAAAAGCACGTTTGATCTATGGTATCGGTGGCAGCGACAGATTTTGGGAGTCTAATGTGACGACCCTGAATGTGCAATCCGGTTGCACCCAGACCGCATTTGATTGTCGCTATGCAACACGATATTGGCGTTCTCTTCTCGATACTGGTGACAACAAATCGTGCTTTTGCTGAGCGCTTCTCTTGTTGTTTCCACGTTTATCGTTGAGAGAACGTGCAATCTATGTGTACTCTGCACTTTGCACGGGTTTTGGCTCCTAACCAGCTCGATTCTATGTTTATTGATGAGCTCCTTACCATCCTATGCTTGCGTAGTGAGCACAACGTCATTAACTTCTTATATTTCTTCCACTCTTTGCCGCCCACTGTACTGTCCGCAAAACATTTTTTTCTCTTTTTTTTCTTACCGCCCTATTTGGTCCAACGTTTTTCTATATGTGTTCAGAGCTTCTGATTCGTACTACACGAGGAGTATGATGAATCTGAACTGTAACTTCGCTGTACATTTTCATCGTCAAGATCGACTGATATCTTTTTGGTTTTATTACACTGAATTCGGTTTTACGACCGTCACTTAACGAACGAAGTGAGCTGCTCTCTCTACTTTCCTATAGAATTAACCCTTTGCCAAGGAGCGTTTCTGCCTTTTTTTTTTACGTTCTCCGTTTCGCAACGACATAGGACATCATATGTTTTTTTTTCTGTCTCGTATACGTTTACCCAATTTAGTGACGTATCACTTTGCAAATACAACGAATAGACAATTCTGCATCATCACTTTTTTTTTTTGGCGCTTCTCTTTGTTTAACGGCTTAGATAGAGTAGACGCAGTGCTAAAAAACAGGTGATTTGCCTTTCAGGAGAAGACCGTAAAGTGTCTAGCTTTCTGTCTTTTTTTTTTTCCATGACTTAACATGGGATTGAGACTTGTGTTGGCTGCAAAATATCGGTATTTTAGGAGTGTTGCACCACTTTCAGCAGTTCTCTTTTTCTTTCTTTCTTTCTAGCCTGACCTTTTCTCTCATGGATTCTTATCCTCACATTCTGCGCCTTCCTGGCATCTCAGCTGCAACGACGAGCTTTCAAAGCGACACCAGGCAAACCCCTTCCGTTCCCGACGACTACGTGCTCAGTGAGGCCTTCGTTTGCCCCCTTGCAACAGCTTCCGCACCCGGCGACCCGACAGCTGCGGTATCTAAGCTCAACGGTATCGCCGCCAAATACGCGCACTTTCAGCGAAGCATCGCCCCGTGCGTGCTTGCGTCTTGCAACGACCTCGCGTCGCACCCAAAGGCAGCTGCGTCGTCTCGCACCGCTGACTTGTCACGGTCGCCTAGTGAAAATGCGAAGTCCGCTAAAAATGCCGAACGACCGAAGAGCAGCGGTGCATCGAAGCCTCCTACTGCCGCCGCTGCAACAGTGTCCATCCCGACAAGCTGTGCTCCGCCTGACTTGGCGTCGTTTTGGCTGGCCACCTCTCCTTTGCCACCAACAGCGGTGTTGACAGCGCTGTACAGCCTTCTGCCACTTCGCCGAGTATCGGTCGTCGACAGCGACGCTCACGATAACAGCATCGTTAGTGAGACACGTGCTGGAGGTGAAGATAGCGAAGTAATGCGCGATCGAAAGCCTTCCACTTCACTTGAGACTTTGTGGACTCTTTGCCGATCAGCGGAGTCCGTTGAGAAGGACCAGCGACAGGTCTCCTTCTGGGAGGCGTTTTGCATGACGGCGATGACGGTTCACAGCGTTGCTGGAACGGCCACCTACGGTGGTAGCGCTGTTCCTTCACAGGAATCTTCGTCTTCGGCGTCTTCCTTCTCGCTTTCGCAGCAGCTGCGTCGTGCCACGGCGGTGTTGGGCAGTCTTCAGCAAACCAGTGCCTCGGCTACAGCAGCTACGGCGCCCGTCTTAAGCCCTGGGACGTCGGTGCTGACATGGCCTGAAGAGTTTCTGTGGAATTTGCTGATGTCGCTGCTTTCCGTCGTGGCGCTCGTCCACGGCGCGGGTCTTCACTTTTTTGGGCAGTTGACGGCGTCGAATGTGCTGTGCTTCGCCTGCGCCTCCTCCTTACCTCGACTGCTGGAACAGACATGGCAAGACGTTGTGGCGGCCAACGGGATCCCAAAACACGTAGCAAGCAGACCGGATAGCGTTGCCCTCTTTCGGCGGTTTTATTCGATTGCGGGCCAAGGTGTGCTGCTGCCACAAGCTTCGTTGACATCGGAGACGCCGTGCCACAACGCCTTTTTTGTCGTTCGGCCCTCATTGGAGTTGATGCGCAGGCGTCTGCCACAGAACGGGGCGGACGGCGTCAAGGCTGCGAAAAGCGGAAAGGAAAGCGAGGACGCCGACGCGTCTGTGGCGGTCACCTCGGCCGCGCAGGAAGCTGCGGATGAAACGCCCGCGCAGCAGGCATGCTTTCAGGCAGCCGACCTCGCGAGTGTCGGTCGTCTGCTGACGACGGTGATGGAGCTGCGCGCTCGGTGGTCGAGCGAGGGCGGCCAGAGCTTTTCTTCAGCAGTCGCCGCCGCACCCCCGAGCTCTGAACTTGTGTTTCTGGTGCGACGCCTGTGCGAGTGCGAGCTCACTGCCGGATCGGCCGCCGCAGCAGCAACAACAAAGTCTTCAAATTTGCCCCGCAGCGGCCCCACCGCACTTCAACTTCTTCAGCTGCAGGCGCTGCGGCTGCGGACCGAGACGTGGTATTACCGCCGCGCAGCCGCCGAGGCGTATGACCGACTTGCGCAGCTGCAACTGGCACAGCCCCCATTGCACCCGGTCGAATCTTCTGTGATGCCCGCACAGCGGGCAGTGACGGAACCGCAGACGCAAGCAAGAACAACGAAGGAGGGGGAAGGGGAGGAGAAACTGCAAGCGCGAGAGGCAGCTGTGGCCGAACGAGAGGCAAAACTTGATTTGATCCTGCGCGTGTACGAGCTCACGCACGAGCACCTCGACGCGGTGAACTTGCCCAAGTCGCAGACGCCTTCTACCGATCAAACGGAGTCATCGTATCGCCTTGACGAACGAGTTGATAAGACCCCAGCACGCTCACAGACGCCTCGGGACGACTCCTTGGAGCCTTCGCTACCCGCGCGAACTTACCTGCCGACGACGAAAACGGCTGCACACGCGGCAGCGCTGCGGTCAGAGAGTCGCCCAACACCCATCTCAAACATCTCGCACCCGCCGCAACGAGAGGCCTTCACTCATGCCACGGCGGACACCTCTGGAGAGATGTTACTGGGGCTGTCCCCGCTCGTGCGCATGTCCAACGCAGAGGACGCGGATGTCACGTTGCTGTCAACCAGTGCAACCCCTTTTGCCTCCCTGTACGGGGCCGATGAACGGTCTGCGAGAAGTGCGACGCACCCGCCGCCGTGGAGCGTGCCGACAACGCACCGCGAGCTGCAGGTTGGCGAGCCACCAGCGTACACCGCCGTCGTGGCAGAACAGCAAAGTACGGAGGAAGAAGGGGCCTCCGCCACCACCACGTGGGCAACGGAGGAGGCGCGACGAACGCCACAAACAGCCGTTGCTGCTCCTCAAGGCGCCGTTGCAGACAGCAACAATGCACCTCGTGTTGTAGCTCGTTTGTCGCCGTCGTTGCCTGCCGGTGAACCAATGTACACACCGTGGAATGGGTCGCAAGCGCAGACCCAGCAGCCGACCCAGCAGCAGCAACAGCATCAGAGCTTTCATCCCTGGGAACCGCAAAGGCACCGCGATCCCAACTCATCGGCAAGCGCACCTGCGCCAGTCACGGTGGTGGAGGTCGAGCTGGATGACAGCAGCGACAGCGAAGACGCTTCGAGAACGCAGCCAAACGCTTTCTCTTCTGACGCGGCACGGCGGTGGCGCACTCAACATGTTGCGCCAGACGAGCAGCAGGTGGTGCGTGCGACGCCGCATGGCGCGCAGCTCGTCGTCTCGCCGGACCCACAGCCTCCACCACCGCCATTACCGCCGTCTTTCTTCTCTCCGACCTTTGCGTCCCCCACATCGCGCTTCGCACCGGATGTACAGACACCGGTGCGTGCTCCTTCGCTGCCAAACATGGGCATCGCAGATGCAGACGTGAGTGGCGGAGGGAGAAGTCGCAGCAAGTACAGCCCCCTCGCGCAGCTGCGCTCTCCACCCTCGGCACGACGGCCGGCCTCAGCGAGCAGGAACGCCGATTCATCTCTTTCTTTGTCGCCGAACTCACCCGAGAGCTACCGGTCATCCACCATGCCGAGCGCCACGGTGGCTCCTGCTTACACGCCCACTCACCACCTACACAACTACTACTATGCCCACCACGGACGCGCCACACGCAAGCCAGCAGGAGCCACCACCGCCGCCGCAGCGCTCGTCACGACGCCGGTCCGGCTCCCGCGGCAGCAGCGGCAGCGGCGCCCCCCTTGAGCACCGTCTTCCCAGCACCTCCACCGCCGCGGCAGCATCAACGTCCGCCGGCGTCAGCAATGAAAATGACGAATGGGCCCAGCAGCAGTTGACGGAGCTGCAGAACATGCAGACGGCGTTGCGTGCCCAGCAGCCGGCAACACCGCGCAGTCGAGCCGCCGGATCGACCGGCGGAGCTGAACTGAATACACCAGAGCTTCACCGCACGCGTTCTTCTGTGTCTGCGTCTCCGTCTGCTGCTGCTGCTCTTTCTTCGCCGCCGCTGCGACCAACGCAAGGGGCGGTGTCTGCACCGCCGTCTCCTGCCTTGCAGATGACGACACCGATTCGACACTCCGCACACCTTGATCGATCGCCCGTGGGAACGGACAGCAGTCGTCGCGCCCGCTCGTCGCATCAGAACCAGGATCACCAGCATCAGCAGCAGCAGGACCATCCGCCCGGCTCCACGTACATCAGCAGCGGTGGAAACAACATCAAAGACGGCGTCCAGCGTGCTGAGAGACCGGCGCAGGTGCACGGCACCTCGTGGTCGGCCGCTAGCGCCACGAAGACGCCACCGTCCAGCCGTCAGCAACACGAGGAGGCGTGGTTGACGCCCACGGCGCATCGACCGACGCCGGTGTTGTCTGGGCGTACGACCCCTCCCGCCAAACCCGCATCCCGTCTGGGATCAAAGCCGCTCACCGTGGAGAATGCAGCCGTCGGCAGTGCGCGTGTGCCACTGGACGGACATGCTTCCTCCTCTTTCAATCCTGCTACTACGGTCACCACTAGCGCACCCACCACGTCTGCTACGGTGGCCGCCTTGGGTGCTACCCTGCGCACCCCACTGCGGCAGACCCTGCCCCCGACTACGGTGGACGACTCATCTGAGCGGCGCCGACGGGCGAACCAGTCTTACCACACCCACGTGCCTCTTGCTTCGACTGCAACTTCTTCCGCCGTTGGGTCCGCAAGGAGGCACGACGGCGCCGCCACGGCAACGCCTTCGTCGACTGTATCGAGAAGCCGACCGACGACGCGTGCGGATGGGATGACGGCAACGGCCGCATCGGTGGGCAGTGTGTCTCGCCCTACGAAGGCGATGATGGCGATCACCGCAGCAGCAGCGAGAACGACGCCATCGAGAAACATGGGAGTAGAGGTGTCTCCGCGGCACACACACGTTGTCGGCGGGCCCATCGGCAGCGCTCGAGGACGCAGCAGTGGAGCTGCACCGACGTCGGACGGCAACGTTGCTCCTCGGTGGCGCGGCGCAGCAGCGGCAGACGCGCCCTCCTCTTCTCTTTCCTTTTCCTCTGCCTCGCCGTCTACTGGCTTCGTGCCTGCGTCGACACCGGCAGCTGGGAGAGGCGCCAACCAGCCGCGTGGAGGCACTTCGTCCACCTCGGCGAAGGAGCTGCTGCGACGTCTGCGCGCGAGTTCCGCGGCGACCGTGTAGTCTCTGGTTCGATTCTTCTAATGCCAATTTATGGGGAACGCGTGCTAATGCTTGAAGAGACGAGAGAGGGCGAAAGTTTTTAAATAAATTGTTTCTTCTGTTGTTGGACTTCGTTCTTCACCGACGCGTCGCACTTCCGCCGCACGTTCTGCTGCTTCGTCGACTGTCCGTGACCGAATGCAACTGCTCCCTCCTCCCTCCTCCCTCCTCCCTCCTCCCTCCTCCCTCCTCCCTCCTCCCTCCCCCTCCTCCCTGTCCATGAGCTTCCTATCAGTCGACAGAACTTGCTTTGTTTGGCAGAACAACAACGATTGTTTTCTTCACTGGAAACCGGCAAACGCTTGGAAATGGGGGCGCTGCCTGTCAACTGCACAACGAGAGTGAATAGGTGAGGGCAAATCTGCCGTCGTTCTCCCAGCAGCTTTTCTGGAGCGTTAATGCCTTTGCCCCCCCCTCCAATCTCCCGCGTGTGTCCTCAAAGAGGCATAGTATAAAAAGACTTGCCTCGGCTGCATGCATTCTCGTGTTCGACGCTTTTTAGGCCTTTTGTACTCACCTCCGAATCTTTTCTTCTCTCTTTTTCTTTTGAGTGGCCCCCCCCCCTCCCCCCCTCCCTCCCCTCTCCCCCCGTGCTATCGCGCCCACCTATCAGAACCGGCAGTTTGCGGGACGTGCTGCGCCACACCAGCTGCAGCGTCCAGAAGGGGAGCCCATGTTGTAGGCGAGGCGGCGTGAGAATAGATTTAGCCGTGTGTTCGCCGCTTTGGCGAAGCGAGTCCCTTTTTTTTTTAAACTGGCTTACCATAGAAGAATATACGGATAACAATAATAATTATCATACACGCTAGAAGTAGAGGTAGAGGTGGAGAGAGAGAGAACTGCACGCAACCACGTCAGCAAAGGTAGACGCGCCTTGAGAGGTGTCCCTCTCCACGACGTTGGTAACTAGTGGGCGGTACTCCACACCTGCCGTACACTTCCAACAGCCACTCTTTGCATGCTTTACATTATTATTACTATTCATATATTATATCGCCTTGTAGGCCCCTTTCCATATCAAAAATGCAAGATCAGCAAGTCCGGCAGTCATGCAACGCCATCGCCGCGCAAATCTTTCACATAGCCCACAGCCGGCATGAAACTCGAACGGACACTCCTACCGCGGATACTAACAACGTTTCTGCCTCTGCTTCGCGTGATGTGCCCGTTGCCCGCCACAATGCGAAGCCGCTGCCGAGCAACATCAGCAACAGCAGCGGCAGCAGCAGCGATGGTCGGGCAGAGGCGCTCCGCCGACTCCGCGAGGCTGTGGTGCGCGACGCCATGACGCTCTACCGTCTGTGTCACCGGCCAGGCGGTGGCGACGGCATCGTCATTGTGCCGGCCGCTGCCCGCAGCAGCGGTGGTGGTGGTGGTGGAGGGGCGGTGGAGGAGGAGGCCGCGTACTGCGTCTGCGCTGCAATTATGGCTCGTGCGCCGCTGCTGTGGGCGTCGTTGGTGCGTCGTGCAGAGCTGCTCCGCCCTCGCAAGCCGACGCTGTGCTTTGTGGCGCCGGTGGCGGTGCCGCCGGTGGTGGTGAGGAGCGTTGTGATGTTTTACGGACGCAGCCGTCATCTCGTCCCCGGTAGTGGCGGCGTACCCGGCGTTGCCTCGCCGGCTGTCTCTGGCTCTCTGAACACCGCTGCTGCTGCTGCTGCTGCGGGAACAGCACGCAAGGACGCCACAGTTCTCTCTGATGGTTTATCTGCCCAACAAGCGGAGGCGGTGGCGGCCACCTTCTTCTTCAAGACGATGTCTGCGGCGGAGCGACAGCGCAGGCCGGATGTGTTTGAAGTACGTGCTCTGACGTCTGCTGCCTCCGCAATGAGGAAGCCGTCCTCTTCTACGCAGAAAGGTGTGCCATCACGCACCGCTGCGGACGCTTCAGCAGGACTGTCGTCCGGACTCCCAGGCCGTGCAGGTGGCGACGGTGCGATAGTTGCTGCGGATTCTTCGGTGTCTTCACTTTCGTCGACGCTGTCTAGTGCCCGAGGACGTGGCACGGTGGCGGGGTCGCTTCCTGGTACGCTGCCAGTTCCACCCAGTCGCCGCCCACCGCAGCACCCTGTGTCCCCCTCCGCCTCTGCCTCTTCCTTCCTTTTCATGGACGACTGGGCTGGTTGGCGTAGCGGGGGCGGTGGTGCCTCCCGCTTCAAGCAGCGCAAAGCGGACGCTACGACGAGCGCCGAACAAGGTGGCTCGGGTGACGCAGTGGGAGGCAGTGGCGATGGGTGGTCGTCGCCTCGCAGCAGCAGCAGTGACAGCAGCGACGGCAGCAGTAGCCGCCCCAGCAGTGACAGCGTTCACACCGGCGAAGTCGACAGCAGGGAGGAACGTCGCCGAGACGCAACGGGTGTGCGGCACGAGCGCGCGTCTGCGAGACCCGGGCAACGCAGGCACACACGCGTGAAGACGGCAGCCGCAACGGATGCCGCGGTGTTGGAGAGGTTGTACCGCTTGGCGACCTCCGCCGATGCCGCCGCCACTGCTGATGCTGCGTCGGCTGCAAGTGAGGCGCCAGCGGAGCAGGGCTCCGTAAACAACAACCGCACCCGTGCGTTGGGCCATCTCAGCGGCAGCGGCGGTGCGACTGCTGGCACGTCCGTCCTGTCTGCCTCGCTCTTCACGTCTGGCAAAGGCGTGGGGCTTGTTGCACTCGCCGCCATGACGACGCAGGTGCGAGACGCGCTGCACTGGGGACGACTGGAGGCGCTCGTGCGCTTTCCCATACTGTTCCGCGGGCTTTCCACCCCTCCCCCTCTTCTTTTCGATTCTTTGGCGCCCTCAGCGGCGACACGAGCGCTGTCTGCGACGTCGGCGGCTCTCACGGCGGCATCGATGTCGCGGTGGAACAACCTCCTCGGGTACTCCTACACGTCCGCACTGACCGCGTCGCCGCCGTTGCCATCCATCGCGTCTGCGGACTCCCCTGCGTCGCCGTCGGCCCTACACGCTGCGATGGATGACTTCGTCTCCGCATTCGCATCTCCACAGTCTTTTCTGTGCCCGGCGCGTCTGCGCGCGTCGTCGCTGCTGCCGCGCCCGCCAAGCTTAATCACTGACACGTTCCTCTGGACCCGCTTGCTGATCTGCAGTGCGTGGCTGAAGGTGTACGCGGACAGCCTCGTGGACGACGAATCCTCTTCCTCCTCTTTGTCCGCGGATGATGATGATGATGAAAACGGCTCTGCCTCTTCGCAGCTGGATGCTCAGAAGGAAAAGAAAGAGCGCTACGCGCAGCCACGGGTGCGACCAAGTCCACTGGTGCAAGAGGTTGTCGCGTACTGCGTCGCGATCGTCAGGGAAGCACGCGCCATCAGCGCTGGCATCACCGGCGAAGGAGACCCCGCTGCGTTTTCTGCCTCGTCTTCCTCACACCACGCGCACGGAGCGGCGCATACTTCTGCACCCAGCAGCAACCACCACCACCACCACCACCAAGCCATCAATGCTGTTTGCTGTCCTGTGTGTGACTGCCTGGTGAAGGAGCAGCAGCCGGTGCTGTGGTGGTCGACTCTGCGCGAGGACCGCGCCCAATTGCGGGAACAGCTGCGCACGTTGCTCGAGAGCGGCAGCCCAACCGACGCGGAGGCGCGAGTGGCGGCAGCGGTGGCGGAAGACGGCGTGCGGGAAGATCGCGGTGGTCGGCAGTACGCAGCACCGCAGCTGAGCGGGTCCGGCGCAGCGGGGGAGCGTGTGGCCGCCCTGCAGGAGCGCTGGGGGATGTTCGTGATGGGCGTGACAAGGCCATCCGACTCCTCCGCCGCGGCGCACGAGAGCAACAGAGTGGCGTCGGACGAGCCGCGCGACGTTGCAACCAATGCGGCAAGCGACAAGGACAGCTCGATGGATCCGGGAGACCCCGCGCACACTACGGCAGAAAGCAACGGGCAGTCAGGCGTAGATGAGCAGGATAGCATTGACGATGCGGCAACGCGCACGTTGTGGGCTGCGCTGACGCAGCGTGTCGCGGCGGCGACGGACGTGTGCGTGTTTTTGTCGACGCACCCACTTCCAGAGGGGCCCTCCACCTCCGTCACGCGCCGTCCAGCTTCCTTTGCCAAACACACCGCTGCTCGCCCTCGAACAAGCCATGCGGCTGCCACTGCTGCTGCCGGTGTAGGCGCGAAGAGGCGTCGAAGGCGCTCTACCAGCTCCGACAGCGCAGCAGCAGAAGAGGAGACCGAGGGCAGCAGCAGCAGCAACAACAGCAGTGATGAGGGCAGCGAAGCCGATCGACGCCCCCGCCGGCGCACGCACGACGCCACCGATGCCGCCGTGCAACTCCGCCGCCACCACCACCACCGTCGTTCCCATCCGCATCGTCCTACTTCGAAGCGCAGGAGGCACAGTGAGGACGATGAAAATGCGGATAGCGAGTCAGCTTATTTTGGCGATGCAGAAGCGACAACCGCAGCGGCACGGACGCCTTCGAGTGACGCCGGCGCCTTCCACGGGAGTCGTCGCGCCCACGAAGTGGCGGAGGAGTGGGAGAGGCTGCTGCGGCGGTGTGGCTGGGTAAACGCGGCCCCTCCACCACCCTCGCCACGACCCCCGACTAGACCAACTTCCACCGCAGATGCACTCGCATCGCCACCGTCATCCGACCTATCTTCGTCCTCTGCGGCCGGTTTGTATGCGCAGTGGGCCGCGTCGCTTATCCAGCCTTCTGCGATGCCGACGCCGCATCAGGCAGCGGTGCTGCGCCGACGCCTGTCTCGCTACCGCCTGGACGACGTGGTGCGTGCGCTGGTGCTGGGGCGCGGTGGGCGGTGGTCGCCGTACGCCGCGTTGATGTTCGGGGCGGACGCGCTGCCGAGACGGCAGGGGCCTACGGGAACACCTGAGCAGCAGCAGCAGCAGCAGCTACAAAAGACACCGGCAAAGCATGTTCATGACGAAGCGCATCCAACGACCGCCTTGGACGATGTGGAGGTGCTGCACTCCGCCCCGCCACCCCGAGCAGCCTCCATGTCCCTGCTAGAAGAGGAAGGCGACGACACAGATGCCCAGGTCAACGCCGGGGGTGCCCGCAAAGCAGACGGCCTCGAAGGCCACGACTCTCTTTTACTCGTCACGGGATGTGACGACGACAGCGAAGCGGCAGGAGGAGAGGACGAGGAAAGAGTGGAGCGGCGGTCAGCGCACAACTCGCCAAGTCCACCTCCCCTCACGTCTCTCGCGGCTTTCACGCAGCGTTGCTCCCCGCTGCCACCACCACCACCACTGTTATCACCTCTTCGCACCTGTACTCAATCAGCTCTACCATCATCGCCTGTGTTCTCTGCCACGAAGCACAAGCTCGCCTTGCCTTCGATTCCGCTACACGTGTCGCCACTCCGTCGACACGTTGCTGCCGGCGTTCGAAGTGACATGTCCAGGAATCACACAAGCAAGGGTCACGAGAAGCACCGCGCGAACGCGAAGGAATCGAACGGCAGAGGCCAGACTACGTTCGATGCGATCACCAGCTCTGCTTTACTCTCGAGCAACGCGGCTCCACCGTCGGCTGCGGCTACACAGAACGACCAGTCACAGCTGTCGAATCACTCGGTGACCAACACCACCGCCTCGCTTCGCACCAACTCGAAGAAGGGCACACAAGAGGAAGGTCCTCCTTCCACGACACACGACAATGATGAGGAAAGTAACGCGGCGTTGTCGCAGGGCGGTGCTGTGGCACGTTCGCAGCTGCGCGCCCAGCAGGCGGCCCTCCGCGCTCTCCTGCGCTTCCGACCTCGCTTTCCGCCACTACGCGAAGAAGACGCGGTGCTAGAGTGCGGGTCGTGCTTTGCGTGGTTTCATCAGGAGTGCATAGCGCCGGTGCAGCGAGACTTGATGGGACAGGTCTTCCTCTGTCACGCGTGCCGCTTAAAGTGGGCACGTCCGTACGTGGAGAGGGACGGCGTCGGCGGCCTGATTTCGCAAGCACAGGAGCCTCCTTCCTAACTCCCCCCCTCCCTCCCTCCTCCCCGCTGCGGTGGTGATGAAAGCAGCAGTGAAACACGAAGAGGCAACTTTGAAAGGGTCGAGCTTAACGAGCATCGATCCGTCTTATTTAATATATATATATATATATATATATATACTTATATATATATATATATATATATATATATATATATATATATATATATATATATATATATATATATATATATATATATATATATATATATATATATATATATATATATATATATATATATATATATATATATATATATATATATATATATATATATATATATATATATATATATATATATATATATATATATATATATATATATATATATATATATATATATATATATATATATATATATATATATATATATATATATTATATATATATATATATATATATATACAGTGTTTGGAAATCCACGCCGACCTGCACTGACGCAAAGAACCAATTTTTTCCAATCTCTCTTCTTTTTGGCTTTCATACGCGGTAGGAGGGGTGCTTCGCTTGGCGGCAATGCGGTACGGTACAATGAGCGGCTTGTGGGTCTTTGTGGGTGTGTGCTCACCGTGCATGCAGGTAAATGGCCTTCTTCTCAGCTGTGTCTCCATTTACTCGCTCCTCTCTTTTCGTATCCCCCCCTTCTATGTTTGCTGTCTCCGCTTCACCCACTCCCCTCCGGTGTGCCCCGATTGACGCGACGGTATGAAAGAAGACAGATATAAAAGGAAAGCCTCCACACACACACACACACACACACACACGGAAAGACCGGCAGCAATCCGCCTGGCAACCGAGAACCGCACACAGCCAGCCGCGTTGACTGGTGTCAGCGGTGTGTGCCTGCTTTGAAGTAATAGTATAAAGACACCAACAACCTCTTATAGCTTTTCTTTCCTTCTAATCTTGGGGTGACACAGTATGCGGAACGCGTCGTCCGTGCACTGTCTCCGGCCCACCGCGGCGCCGTGGACTCTGCTGTCCGCCACCGCCGCCTTCACCTCCACGTCCCCGTCTAGTAGCACGTCCTCTCCTCACCTGGGCGGTCCTCCTCGCGCATGCGGCTCTCTCGCCATCTTGACCCAACCAACAGCGACCAACACTCCTCTTCCCCCCTCTGCGCGGCGCTCAACCCTTTCGTTCTTACGCGCATCCCTCAGCAGATGTGGCGACGGTCCGACTTCGGCGGCGGTGATGCGGACCTCTCTCATTACCACCGCTACCGCAGCTGCGCAATTCAGCAAGTCGGCGATGTGCGCCGCGTACACGTACCCGGTGCGTTACGCCAGCAATGACACGAACAGCCACGACAACGGCGACAACGATGAAAGAAGCTCCACGGACGGCTCGCCGGCGGTCTCTGACCCCGTCTCCATCGCGGGCAGTCCGCGCTACACGAGCCACGCCGAGGCAGAGAAAGTTGCTTACCAGCAGGAAGACAACGTACAGCATCGCGATTTTGGACTGCAGGGTGGTCACGATGAACACTGCGGATGTGGCAGCGATGACAAAGGACAAGACGCTGCGGCAGCAGCAGCAGCGTCAGAGAAAGCGGAGGAGAAGCCACATGGCCGGCAGGACTTCAGCACAGTCTTTCATCAAGAGGTCGCTGCGTGGCGGGCGAGCCAGAAGCATGATGGCAATCTTAGTAGCGCTTCAGCAGCGCAGGACAACGCATCATCATCAACGTCGTCGCCGGCTGCTGCCTCTGCTGCTGCTCCTGTGGCGCCCCCCAGCAGTGCGCATCACCGACACCGCCACGTGGACCCAGATGATGTCCCACAGGGCATGAGCTACGAGGACTACGTCGAGCACCTGCAGGCCGAGGAGGAGATGCAGCGGTTCCTCGCACAAAACACCATGCACTCCATTCGCCGCTCCATGTCACGCGACAACGCCGCGGCGGAAGCGGAGGCGTTGCTCACGACGAACAGCGCGATGCGGACACGGTTGGAGCCGCATCAGGGCTACCGCGGCGTGCAGACGCTGCTGGACTACAACAAGCAGTGGGCCGCCGAGGTCAGTCGCTTTAACCCGCGGTACTTTATCGAGCTGGCGAAGGAGCAGAAGCCGGAATATCTCTGGATCGGCTGCAGCGACAGCCGGGTGCCGGCGAATGAGGTGGTCGGCCTGCACCCCGGCGACGTGTTTGTGCACCGCAACATCGGCAACATCTTTTCGCTGTCTGATCTTAACTGCTTGTCTGCCCTGCAGTTCGCGGTGGACTGCTTGAAGGTGCAGCACGTTATCATCGCGGGCCACTACAAGTGCGGTGGTGTCACGGCGGCGATGCGGGGCGACAACTTAGGGCTGACCGACCACTGGATTATGCAGGTGGCGGACATCAAAAACAAGTGGTGGGACCGCGTCATGACTGATATCCCCGTGGAGTACCACCTGAACGCGCTGTGCGAGCTAAACGTGTTAGAGCAGCTGAGCCACGTCGTCAGCTGCCGCATCGTGCAGCGGCGGTGGCGGGCGCAGAACGCGAATGACCGCTACTACGGCCGCGCCGCGAATAGCGTCTACGTGCGGCCCGAGTACGCAACGAAACACCTCAGTGAGAAGAAGATTCGCAACAACCTCCCGACGACGGTGGTGAACTACGAGGAGGAGCTGGAGGTGCACGGGTGGGTGTACAGTCTCGACGATGGCATGCTGCGGCCGCTGCTGAGTCTGACGCGGCACTCCAGCGTGAAGCACGAGATCACGCAGGCGATTGAGGCGCTTTTTATCCGATACTCTCAAATGACGTAGGAAGCCAAGAAGATTCGCTGTTCTTCTTCTTTTTGTTTTAGCTTCGCGCTGCCTTTGCCGGTGAAGACAAGCTTTTAGAGAAAAAAGAGAGGAGTAGCTGCAATACCACATCGCCCTCCATGCTTTTCCTCAGTAGGGGCTTCCGTATACCCACGACATCACAACCTCTTTAATATTATTATTATTCATTTGCTCGTCTTATCACCTCACCAATCTACCAACACCTCCCCCTCACACACATGCCATGGCAGTTTCTCTTGCACACTTAATGGTGCACCAAAAGTCGGTATTTGTATCGACGTACGACCTTTTACTTTTACCTGTTTGTTTTCTCGCTTCAAACGACCCCATCGCATTCCCGCGCCCGCCTTTTCTGATTCTGTGCTTCTTCTTCTTTTTGCGGTGTACGCAGCACCGTCGTGCTGTGGGTGTTCTTCTGAATAACATGTCTGATGTGCCACTTCTGTGGGAGGAAAGGGAGAAAACGTCAACCAAACAAAACAAAAACATTTGAATACTGGTCAACAGAACGAGAGCGACAGAGTTCGATGACATCAAAAAACAATAACGGAGTAACTTAATGCAATCGCTGCGGTGTTATAAAACGACTCCTTCTTACATATTTCTCTAAACATTGTTCTAAGTTATATATATATGTACTTCTCTTCTCTGCAGAGGTGTTCTGACTGGCGTTTTTTCCCGGCTCCCGTCTTTTCCTGAGGGAGGCGGAAGTCCTATCAAAAAAGAAAAGCTCCCTGGTAAAGCAACATCATCCAATGGAACAGGCAATTCGGCAGCTTCTGAATCGAGGTGTGGAAAAGAGTGCCTACAGCTGGGCGAGGTAAGTCGGAGTGCTTCTTGCCAGGTGTGGAGCTTTCCTTCTTGGATGCGCGACAGCTTATGCACTATCGGTGGCGTGGGCCATGCCTGTATGCTCTGCGGGGATGCAGAAGGCGCCGCAGCAACCCAGTTAAACCCATCGCGGTGTCTTTGCAAACGCCATGTGTGTGTATCAGCACTGGGCGGAAACAAAAAGGTATGGCTAGCGTTTTTTTTTCTGGTCTCTCATTTTCTCCTTTTCTGTTCTACGTCTGCTCTACGCTCTCCCGATGATCATTGCTTCCCCTCTTCGTCGTCCACACGCCTTCTTTCTCTCCTTGCTACCGGTTATATATATACATGCCAACGTCGCACAACGGTGTTCTTGTTTTTCCCTGCTTTAACGGAACTTCGGCCTTCGCCACTGTGGCTCGCACTGTCGCAAACAACAACAACAACAACAACACACAAAACACCGCCAGTAGATCAGCAATTGCCGTCGAACACGCTTATTATTATTGTTAATTATTTTCCCCTCTTAAAGCTACAAGCAAAACCCCCAAAAGCCCCTCATTGTACCAGCGCTCTCCCAACCTGCCTCCCCCCCTCCTCTCTCTCGTGACGTGGAGCCTACCTATTGACGCATCGTTTGTTTCCCCTTTTTGCGTTCTCATTCGTATATTATTATTTTTGTTTACACCGCATTCGCAGAGGTCATGACGCTGCTCCCGAAGAACCTCCGTCGCGAGGCAAAGGACCTCGTCGTGGAGAAGATGTGGACCGGCGCGGCGTGGACCGAAGGCCCGTGTTGGCTACCCTCGGATAACAAACTCCTCTTCAGCGACGTCATCAACAGTACCCAGTACCTGCTCGACCCGGAGACGAAGACGGTGAGCGTGCTGCGCATCCACACCGTGAACGGCAATGGCAACACCATCGACAACGTTAACGTTCACAAGCACTACTACGGCTTCTACCCACCGGAGCTGGAGGACTTGGCAGACTACATCATCTTGACAGCTGAGAGTGGCCGCCGCACCGTGTCCGCCACCGTGCCCCCGCACGCGATTGAGCGCTATATTGCGAAGTACGGCAACGACTCGAGCAAGAGCCCTGCGATGCAGACCCGCTGGCGCGAGGACGCAGGCCTGACCCGTGCCCACGCGATCATCCCGCCTTACATGATGATCACGAACAAGGTCGTCTCGGAGAAGTTTCAGACGTGCCGCTACAACTCCCCGAACGACATCGTCATCCGGCCGAACGACGGCACGATCTGGTTCACCGACCCGCCGTTCGGCATTACGTCGAACAAGGAGGGCTACCACGCGGGCAGTCAGCTGAACACCTGCCACGTGTTCTGCATCTACCCATCCCACCTGTGCACCGTGAAGAGCCGCACCGGCAAGAATGGCGAGCCGTTGCCGCTGCCGACGAAGGAGGAGTGCGAGGAGATCGGCCAGAATGCCGACGCGATCAACCGCCTTAACGAAACACGCCACGTCGTGCGGTTGGGGGTGACGGATGTGATTATGCCGAACGGCCTCGCCTTCTCGCCGGACGGCAGCAAGCTCTACGTGGCGGACTGCAGTGCCGAGGTGTACGACTTCCGCGACGGCGTTGCGCAGATTTTCGTCTACGACATCGTCGACGGCGGCGAGAAGGAGTACGTGTCGGAGCGGGTGAACAAGGAGGGTGAGATCGAGGAGAAGGTGACGCTGTCCTACCGCGAGGTCAAGGCGGTAAACCGGCGCACCTTCTGCGAGATCAACCCCGGCATCCCGGACGGCTTCCGCGTCGACGCCGACGGCTACATCTACACCAGCTCCGCGCACGCCATTATCGTCTACACGCCGGAGGGTGAAGGAGGTGAACCGGATTGAGATGCCGGCGCGGGTGTCGAACTGCTCCTTTGGCGGAAAGGACGGCCATGACTTGTACGTTACGTGCGATCACTCCGTCTACCGCATTCGCTTTTAGGTGAAGAGAGCGCAGGAAGGAAACCAACAACAAGCGGTAAAAGTGGCGTCCGGTAAAGCGCGCTTTTGCTGAGTGGATAACACCAAAACGGCGTATGAAAAGAGAGAGAGAATTCCCCCATTTTTATTTTTATTTTTTTAATTTTTTTTTTTGCTCTTGTGCAGATGCGAATGGACGAGTAGTAGATAAACACGGAGCATCCGCAGCGCACGTAGAGAGCACCTCTATCATCGTTGAGGCGGAGGCACTTGAGGGCGGTGGGTGATCTGCTCGCCTAGGCGGCGGATTCCTTTTCCTTTTTTTCCCCTTTTCTCTCTTTGTCTCTTCGCATTCCCGCCCCCTCCCCCCCCCTCCACCTTATGTCTTTCTTTGTTCTACCGCGCCTCCGTATTTCACCTCCACTTTTTTCTCATTTTTCATTTCACGCCCTCCCCCCCCCCCACCCACACACGGTAAACGCGCAATGTACCCACACTCATATATAGACAACTAAGCAGCGATTGAGCATCTGCGTGCGGTCCGTGATCTCCCCGAGACAAGCAAGCCCTCGTCCCGTATTTTTCTTTTAATGATCATTTTTATTTTTTGCTCATGAGTTCCCGTTAACTCTTCACCTTGTCGTTACCAGCGAGAACCGCTCTTCTTTTGCCTCGTTTTGTGTATGCCTCCCTGACACGATCTGCGAGGAGACGCAGCACAAGAAGAAAAGTTGTGTTGTGGCGCGACGTCGAGGGAGGAAAGCCACGACAAACAAAGAGTTGAAGAACGCCTTCTATCTGAAAAGAAATATATATTTATATTTATATAATGAAAACAGAAGAAAATGTGTGACACCTCAGAAAACGTTTCTTTCCTTTTTCTCTTCTCTTTCTCACTCCCTTCTATTTAACTTCGTTTCTATTTATTTGCTCATTGCGCATCCCGCATTGACGTCGGCGGTGATCATGGGAGCCCTACACCGACTTGACAGGAAGGAGAGGAAAAGTAAAAGCCGAGCGAAGGAGAGGCACCTGTGAAGTGTGAGCACTACGATGTAGTGAGAGCGAACAGGGGAAAGGGAGAAGCATTAAAAGAAAAGAGTAGATTTCAATTGCCAATGCTAACGAATACAAGAAGAGAGGCGCGCAGGTGAGGCAGCACGCACTGGAGTATCAGCGCCAAGCATCAGTTGATCTCCAGGAGAACGATGCAGCTCATCGATGGTACCGCTCTTACTCTCCATGATTGTCAATCCTTTCTTTTTCTCACTAAATATGCTCCTCATCCTTCTGCTTGCTCTTCTTCTTCATTTCTTTTCCCGCATAGCCTCTTGCTGATTGGCGGATGCGCTACCACTACTGATCTCCATCGTCTCGCCCTGCATACATCGGCAACTCGTAACGGACAAGTCTGCGTGTTCCGTCATTCTCTTTCCTTTTTCTAAAAGATTATATTTGTGGGTTCCACAAAACTGCCTTCGGCTGGCATTGGACTATAGCCTCTTGCAGCCTTCTCATCTTGTATTCGAGGGAGTCGTGTACGGAAAGCAAACACATAGGAGGAACACCTCTGGATCAACTTTAGCGTATACACACTCGCGCACGAGTCGACTTACTCGCTCGTTGAGAGGAAGTTATTCTCTCTCTGTTGCTAGAGCGCTTCTTTTTTTTTTGGTAGTCGTCTTCATTCATTAGAAGAGAAAAGAAATATATAATAGACATCAACGAATGTGGAGAAACGAGGGAGTACGTACTAGCTGAAATCGTTGTAGAAGTCTCTGCTCCTTTTTTAAAATAGTTATTCTTACATACACACACAAACCTTACAACCCGTCTCCATATTGTCCTCTTCCGTCTCGTACAATCTTTTTTTCTTCTTCAACGTTTCGTTTTGACAGGTGTTGTCGGCTTCCTTCACGCTTTCGCTGATCCTTCTTCTTTTTCTCTTCCGTTTGCTCGCTGAACGTTCTCACCAGAGACAAGAGAATACACACACGTACACTCACACACTTGTTCTCTTGTAATACACACGGAGAGGCAAACGTTGAACGCGACTTTCACCCGCCATTTCAACGTTCACCGACGCTTTATTATATATATATATATATATATATATTGTTTGACGTACAGTCCTTTTGAAGTCACATTAGCGAAATCCGCGAAAAAGGAAAAGAGCTGAGGAGGACCTGGAGTCTTCCGCTCATTTGTTAAAAGTATCTTTGACGGGTGTGTCAGCCAGTTAACGCTACGCCCTTCCTTTTTTCTTTCTTTCTTCTGCTCTTGCGTTTCTGACTTGCGGCTTTTGCGTTTGATACGTCTGTGTCAATCGTGTTTATTATTAATATACATCTCTTTTCGTCCTCGCTTCTTGTGAAGAGGACGCAACGAAAGGCCTCTCTCTCTCC
The DNA here is from genome assembly GCF_001293395.1 of Leptomonas pyrrhocoris. Lineage (NCBI taxonomy): Eukaryota > Euglenozoa > Kinetoplastea > Trypanosomatida > Trypanosomatidae > Leptomonas > Leptomonas pyrrhocoris. The sequence continues at coordinate 242,224 of NW_015438359.1, forward strand.
ACCCCCCAAAATGTTTGACCGCTCTTTTCCGTGCCTGCGGTCCGCCGCCATGGCCTTCCGCGGCTCTGCCGGTGCGGCCGCCCTCTACGCGTCCGCCACTTCCTTTTGGGCATCCGGTGCCCCTTCGCTGCCCAACGCCCTCGTCGAGGCGCGCCGGCATCACACCAAAGCCACGCCCCCGCTGCACCTCCTGCGCCGGCACAACGAAAAGGCGAGCATGACGGCGGGCAACGGCGGTCTGGCGGACGCTGCGGCAATCGCGAAGGGCGTGCCGACGACGACGTGCAGCTGCGGCTGCCACCATCCTACGCAGACAACGTTGACGATGCCGTCCATGTCATTTTCCACCACGCCGTCGCGCTTACCGCACCGCCGCCATCAACTCGGCGCCCCGGCAGAAAAGGTGGAGAGCGAAGTGGCGAGCTTCGTGGGGGGCCGTCTCGTGCAGTCCCTCCAGCGCGAGCAGCCGCCGCGCGGCTCTGGCATTCAGCCGCTGCTGGACTACAACAAGCAGTGGGCGAGCGAGATCTCCCGACTCAACCCGGAATACTTCACGGAGCTGGCGAAGCAGCAGACGCCGCAGTATCTCTGGATCGGCTGCAGCGACAGCCGGGTGCCCGCCAACGAAATCGTCGGTCTCTACCCCGGCGACGTGTTTGTGCACCGCAACATCGCGAACATTGTCTGCAACAGCGACCTGAACGCGCTGGCGGTGCTGCAGTACGCGATTGACTGCTTGAAGGTCGAGCATGTCATCGTCTCGGGGCACTACAAGTGCGGTGGGGTGACGGCGGCGCTGAAGGACACCCGAGTGGGGCTCGCCGACCACTGGATTCTGCATGTCTCGGCGGTGAAGAAGCGACACTGGAAGCGCTTGGTGGCCGACGTGCCGGAGCGCAACCACCTCGACGCGCTGTGTGAGCTGAACGTGCTGGCGCAGGTGGAGCACATCGTCGAGACCCACCTGGTGCAGCGGGTGTGGACACGGCAGAACGCCGAGGATGCCGCGGCGAAGCGCGAGGGCCGGCCGACAAACAACCGCCCTGAGGACGAGGTGGACATTCACGGTTGGGTCTACGGGCTAGCGGACGGTCTCGTACGTCCGCTGCTGACGCTGAACCGCCGCTCCATCATCGAGCGCGAGCTGCAGGACGCGACGAACGCCCTCTTCTGGCGCTACGGACAGATCTAATACCCCCTCTGCCCCCCAAAGAAGTGAGAAGAGAGGAACATAAGATTGAAGCCAAATTGCGACATCGCTTGTCCGTTGCCGCATGCGTTATGCAAACGGACTTTATTAGTATTATTCACTGCGCTTTCCCTTCGCTCTCCCCCTCCCTGTTTTAAAAACATATATGCTGATGTGTTGCTGCTCGTTTGAGCTGAGACGAAGCCTCTGTGGCTGCTATGCGGCCCATCGTGTGTGTTTCTTCTTTTACTTTTGTTTTATTCATATATACACAAAAACCTTTCCTGGCCTGAGCTCTGGGGTCTCACATCGACCCTTTTTTTTTTCTGAGAGGTGTCTATATGTAGTTTCGTGGTGCACGTTCGCTATATCTTACCTGTGCGTGTGTGTCTTCTTGCGTGCACGCACCCCTCCCCCTCCAACACTCACACATCCGTTGTGTGGTCCTGCGAGTTTGTTTCTCCAGTTTTCTGGCATCACTCGTGCCTCTTTTATGAGAAGATATATATAAACCCGATATTAAAACCAAATCCTCCCTGTTGACGGACACTTCCGGTCAGGCAAGAAAACAGAATGTGTTGGAGGGAGGGAGGGGGGAGGAGGGACGGGGACACGAGGCACGACGTACGCACTTCAGTGAAGCTAAATGGTGCTTCGCAGTGCGGCACTTGTGGCGTTGTCCGGTAGGTATGTGCTCGTTCCACTGCAAGAGGAGAATGAGACGAGTATCGACTTGATTCCGCAACAGGACATGACGGAGATGATAAATACATATATATTTATGGAAGTCTAAATGGTGTTTTTGTGGCGCGCTTGCACAGAATGGAAGGGGGGGGGGGACGTCGCTCTCCGTTATCTTCCATGCCTCGCTTTTCAATGCTCTTGTTAGTCACCGCTCGCGTTCTCGTACGTTGGGGCTCACACCACCACCACTTTAAAATGTTTCGTGTTGATGATGCACCACGCACGTTGGAACTGCCGATCCGCTTCTTTTCCTTCTCTTTTCCTTCTTTTTCCGCCTTTGCCTTCCACTATGACCCTCCAAAGCAACAACAGCCACCGCAGCAACTTATTCACACATCTCTCCGCATTTCTTCTTCAGCAAAAAACCCGCACTCGCGCGCGTGAGCTGGATAAACGAGCAAAGAAAAACGCAGCACTTCTTGTCAACACAACAGTAATCCAAAGGAATCTCCCCAAAACACAAGCAAACAAACAAACAACCTAACGAACGAAAATATGAAAGGTATCGGCCGTCAGTCTTTCCTGGTCGTGTTCGACTTCGACCACACCATCGTGGACTGCAACACGGACGAGGTGATCCCCACCGCCCTGGGCCGCCGTGACGAGCTGATGAGTCTGATCAAGGAGAAAGACCGCATGCAGTGGACGAAGCTGATCGACACGATCATCGCTCCCTTCTCGAAGGATGAGTTGGTGAAGGCGGCGCACGACAGCGTGACGCTTGACCCCAAGATGCCAGACGTGTTCCATTACCTGGTGCAGGCGCAGAAGCAGTACGCGCTGCCGGCTGCTGCCGTAGCAGCAGCGGATTCGAAGGATATCCGTGCGACGGCGGTGCAGGACAACATGCCGAGCTTTCTGGAGATCAACATCGCCAGCGACGCAAACCTGCTCTTTATCGATGCCGCCTTGGATGCCCGGTTGCCGTTTGTGAAGGAGCACCTCTCGCAGATCCACTGCAATCCTTACTATGATTTGACTGCCCCGGGCGTGGACCGGAACGCGGGTCTTGAGGTCTGCTACGGCGCCAACCGGCCAGCGCGGAGCACGAACGTAAACGACGAGGCAGAGCGCGACGCGACGCACAACGCGGGCCGGCAGCGCAAGTCCCGCGTGTGCTGGTATGAGCCGTACGGGCACCAGTGTGAGTGCTGCATGGCCGGCGGCAAGCCGAACATGTGCAAGTCCCGCATCATCGAGCGGCTGCTGCAGACCACCACGCTCATCGACCCGACGATCATCTTCGTCGGCGACGGCGGCAACGACTACTGCCCGATTCTCAACGTGCTGCGTCCGCGGGACTACATGTTCGCCCGTCGCGACTTCCCCGTCCACCACATCCTCTGCGGTGTGGCGAAGAACCCGGCGGGGGCGGGGGACATCGGCGGGTGCTGCCACATCGGCCTCTGGAAGGATGCGGGGGAGCTGAGGGAGCTCTTCCAACTCGCCCTCGAGCACCCGGCGGCGCGGCTGCCAACGCTGGCGCGCTTCCGCGACGTCTCGGCGAAGGAGTTCCGCTCCGTCACCATGGCGAAGCGCATCCCTGCGGTGCTGAAGCGAACCTTAGAGGAGAGCGGGAACGTGGCGGTGACCTCGGCGCAGGGACAGGCGCGGGTGCGGGAGTTAATCCTCAACGCGGAGAGGGACGGCTTCGTGCCGCCGCTGCCGGGGCAGGCGCACGTCGCAGGCTGGCTGCGCAACTACGCCTACGTGACGGAGTACGACAACGCCGATGCCGCTGTGGTGCACGACGTCGCGAAGCGCGTGGGCGGGGCGCCGGACGGGGCGCCGGCGGACATCATCGCACCGCGGTGGGGCCAGATGCCGTGGCTGCACGGGGAAATCTACTTCTACCACCTTCTGTGGCAGTATTTAATGCTGCGCGACGGTGACGAGAACACTGGCGCGAAGGCGGACAGTGCCGCTGCTGCTGCTTTTGATGAGCCCCCACTCAACGTGATTACGGCACACGCCTTTAGCAACCCCCTCTCCTCGCAGGAGTGTCAGGTGACCACCACACCGGGTCTTGTGAGCCCGCCGGTGGTTCCGCAGCAGAGCGCTCGTCAGTACGCCTCGCTGGTGTGCAACCCGGAATTGGTCGCCGACGGCGTCGTCGTGCGCCGCGTGCACGCCGATGCGAAGGAAGGTGTGCCGGCCAAGCAGGTGCCCTACGCGGACATGCTGAAGCAGCCCAGCGGATGTGTGCTGCCGCCGGTGGACGCCTTCTTTCTGCCGTACCGCGATATCTTCTCCCACGAGAAGCGCGACGTCCTCGTGAAGTTCATCCACGCGCGCGTGGTGCCGATGCTGGCGTGTCAGCCGTGGACAGCCAGCCGCGAGTACGGCGGCATCCTGCTGCGTTGGATGCTGTGGGGCAACGGCATCGATCTCTCCATGTTCACGATGGATCAGCTGACGAGCGCCCACGCGAGCGGGGACGCGGCGGCTGCGCACGGCGGCGAGGTGGCCCTGCTGCAGGAGCGCGAGAAGGTTGCCTCGCTGGCGCAGGACGTCAACCTGATCGGGAACGAGGTGGGTCGTGTGGAGGCGCACCTGCAGCGTCTGCTGGACCCGACGGACCCCGGCAACGGCTCGCGGCAGATTGACATCGTCAACGACAACGTCGGCGTCGAGGTCGTCTCGGATTTGTGTTTCGGCCTGTGGTACGTGGAGCAGATGGCGCTGCTGGGAGAGGCCGGCAAGGGCGGGCGCGTGGTCTACCACGTTAAGCCGATGCCCTACTACGTCTCTGACGTCACACCGCGTGACTTCGATCTCACGCTGCGGGAGCTGGAGGCGGCCTACACGGGTAGCGAGTTCGAGGCAGACGCGACGAAGCGGGCGGCGCTGAGGCACGTGCTGGAGCCCTTCGTTCAGCGCGTACGCGACTGCTTCGCGCGTGGCGTGTTCGCTGTGGAGGCGGATACGGTGTGGACGCAGCCGTCCGAGTACCGCGATTTACCCCCGCGCGTGCTGAACCGCTACTTCTACACCCAGCACGTTGCGACGCCTGCGAAGGCGGTCGGTGTGGCCGAGGCGCTGGCGGCGACCGGCAGCCCCAACACGCCGCAGGGATTGTACCGCATGAACAAGACCGAGGTGTACCCCCGCTCCGGCCTCGTGCTGTTCAAAGGAGACCTGAACTACCGCCGCCTCGTCGGGGACCGATACTGGGACCGGTCCGACTTCATCACGACGCTCGCCCCGACGGACAAGGCGGACCTGCACACGGCGCCGCAGGGCTACTCGGCGGCGGAGAAGGCGCTCGTGGAAGAGCTGACGCAGGACACACCGGCGTCCGCGCTGATGGATGCGCCGACGTTCCACGAGGTGATAACGGCGTACTGGCCCTCGCACGCGGTGCCGGTGTGCGCCATTCGCACCATCAAGAGTGAGTGCTGCGTTGGTGTACCGGGCGACGTCAAGTCGAGGCTGGATCAAGAGCTGGGCATTGGGTGGCGTGTGACAGGCAAGTACGGTGAGATCCTCTTCTCGGGGTAGGTCGAGCCAGTGGGAGCGCGGCTAATCGGTTTCGTGAACAGCTTCTTGATATGCAGGTTGAGTGCACACCCGCTCTTTTTTCTTTTGATTTTTGAAGCATCTGCCTTTATTTTTTTTTCCCTCTTCTCTCGTTTCACTTAGCGTCAACGTATATATATATATACATATATACACACCTACACATGGAAGGTTAAAAGAAGCTTAAAGAAGAGAACCATCTGTGTGGGTGGGGGGGGGGGGGCCAATGGCGAGTAGTCTCATGAGGGGCACGCGGAACGCTTTCTTCTCCTCATCGAATGGCAGCCGCACGCTGCATCCTTTAGTATGCTTTCCTTTCGCTTCACATTTGTTTCTTCTCTTTTTCATTTGTGCGACCGTTCTCGTAGAGACAGGCATCCGTAGGCTCGGCAAGTTGGAGAGAGGAGCCCTCTTTTTGGTTGGTTGTCTGTACCGTAATTTCCCTTGCATTCATTGTTGTTCCTTCGTTGTGCCTCGCTGTGCGCGCGCGTGGGACTTCCGTTGCACTTCGTGATCATCATCACGCATCGAAGTCAACACCCAGCGTTGCACACGGCGCACACGAACACGAACAGCACCATCAAAAAAAAAAAGGTGGCCCGAGCAATGATGCGTGGTGCTACGCACCCCGGCATGGCGCTGACGTACACTGTCAGAATGGCATGATGTTCTCTTGTGGCGCATCGCTTTGTTTTACACGCTGGCGTTATTTTTTTCCCTTTCTTTTGCTGCACGTGGCGTTCGCGGAGACGCCCCTCCGTTCGTGTGTGTGCGTGCGTTGTGCGTCCGCGGCGAAGTCGCTGCGTCCGCGAGAGAAGGAGAAGCCCACGAAGATAATAAAGCCGATATGCGGCCCCTCCTTTTTTTTTGTTGACATATATTTCTGTGCTGTTGTAGTTGATGTTGCTGGCGCCGTGCCAAGAAGAGGCGTTGCGGCACCTCTCTTCCGTGTTGATCGGTTTGCTTATCAACACACACACGCACTTCAGCTGCAGACGGTATCGTACGTTTTGGCGGCGTCAGTTGATTGTGGGGGAGTAGTTGGGGAAAACCCAAAACTAAGAAGCGAAAAAACCCCACACGTTAGACTTTATCCTTGATGCATGCGTTGTCTTCTTCCTGATCCCTTTCACGTGTGTGTGCGTGCACGCCTATCTGTTCGACGTGGAATCAAAAAAGAAAGGAAGGAGACTGAGCATGCTTCGCTCGTTCAGGTCCCCCCCCCCCACAACCAGCCTGCCGTAAGCACTGTTGTTATTGTATTTCATTATTATTATTTTTTCTTTCTTTGTATCTGGCTGGTTACTGGAGCGATACCAGGCTGACGAACCACCCGTCTCTTACCGCTCGATCTTTCTGTCTTTCTCTGGCGCTGTCTAGTTGTTAGTAGCTTTTGTTGCCCCCTTCTTCTCTCTCTTCATCCCCCCACCCTCCCTGTTTGCTACGTTTGGCGTGCTGGGTAGCGCCTCTTTTCACTTGGTCTAGTAAGCTTCTTCGACGGCGGTTCGCTCTCTCGCTGCGTTGCAAAACGCCAGACAGTTAAAGCGCTCTTCTTGTTCTGCTGCTCTTTGCTTGCACCGCTGTTGAGTTCATATATACACACACATATATATATATCTTTGTTTGTTTCCCTCCTCAACTCCCTCTCTCTCTCTTTTAGCAAAACAGACAACAAGAGAGTCTGTGGCTCACAGAGGTCGCTTCATCGAGTAGCGTGAACTCCGGCCATCACCCTCAAGAAAAGTGCGTCCGCGCTGCGCCGTGTTCCTTGCTGTCCGTGCTACTACGATCTCCGCCCTTTTCATTTCGTGCTGCTGTCGCGGCTTTGGCCACCCGGTTTGCGCCGCACTCACGCACTTAACGGCACTTGTTGAAGACACTTTAATGACGCTCGTTTGGAGCTCGCTGCGTCACCGTGCCGCTGCTGCTGAGACGACCGCCGCAAGACCGATGTCTCCCTGCTCGTCCAGTCGCAGCTGCGGGGACCACATGACCATGGACAGCAGCCCGCTCTCCCATTCTTCGATAGCATGGAATGTGCTAGATCACCACAGAGGCATACGTTGCCGATCGTTGGTGTTGTTCATCGTTTCCATCGTGCTTGTCTGGACGGTGACGTGCGTGCTCGATGACGGCAGGAGAGGCATTACGCCCCGCAGCGTACTCGGCATACGATTCGGGCTCGCTCTAGAGGACACCGCGGACTTCTTGTACGCGAGCCAAGCAGCAGCAGCTGCTGCGTCTCCTCCAGATACGGAAGTGGAACGTCAAGAAGTTGATGATCAACAACAGCTGGAGAGAGACGAGAACGCAGACGCGTATGGCGTGGAGAGTCCCATGAACGACGCGGCGTGGTCGGACCCGGACACGTTCGCGGATGTCGAGTCCACAACGGCAGCAGAGGAAGACCCCCCGGCGAGGGACTGGCCGTCGACTGCATCCGCACGATGCGGCCGCCTCAATCGGTGCCGGCCACGAGAACCGTCTCGACGATGATGAGGATCTGCTGCTGACAGCAGAAGCGGAAGGATTAAGGGAACGCACGAGTACCGAGGCAGCAGCCTCATCGTCTTCCATGACCTTTCCAGGAGCCACCTATGCCGATCCACACCGTCAGCGCAACCCACATCGCTCTCAACACGTATTTCACGAGGTGGACGACCTCGACCCGTACGCCGAAGACCTCGACGGGCTATACGGTCGAGACGACGACGTAGATCGAGACCGTTACAGCCACGAGTCAACGAACACCGTCTCGCCGAACGGGCTGGAGAACAGTGAGGTTGAAATGACAGTCCGAGGGAGGTTCGCCTCCTCTCCCACACTGCAGCATCCGCCACCGCAGCAGCCCCGCAGGTCAGTGGACTACAGCGATGTGCACCACTACACCGACACCTCGCACTCGCGCCTGGCGGCGCTGGAGCGGGACGTGGTGGTGGACGGTGAGGAGTACCTCGTGGCAGGCACCGGTGACAAGGCAGGTGATGACGGGCTGACGGCCGCCGCAGTGGAAGGCGGAGACCGTGTGGAACTGGGCTACCCCTCGTCCCCGGAGCGTGCTGCGCGGCTGCCGAGTTGGTCTGCCGGGCCGTCCGAGTTGGAGGACTTGTCGTTCACATCGCGGGCCGCGTCACAGACGTCGCACGCTGCTGCTGCAGGTGGCATTCCGGCTGGCACGGCGGCAGCGGTTGACAGCAACGGACGGACGGCCAGGCCGACCTCTGTCATGACTGAGCGGGATGAGCCGACCTCTGGCATGAAGCGCGAGGTGCAGGCCCGCTGGCGAGAGTTCCGCTGGCGCTACCCGACGCTGCAGGAACTGATCCGTCAGCTCGTGACAGCCTACAAGGAGGAGCAGCAGACCAAGCGGGCATGCTTGTCCACCCTAGCGCTGCGGCGACACAGCACAAGCGGCCTTTCATCGAGTAGTGGCCGAACGCCAACAGCGGACGCCGATGGCGCTGGGGCCGCTCCGCAGCTGCGCACCTCGCTGGATTGGGTCCGCTACCTCCCTTACGTGCCTATGTACCCCATCGACGAGGCTCTCCGGCACCTAGAGCACGAGCAGGACGACGACATTCTGCTGGCCCTCTTCTACGCCCCGGACTTGTTCAACACGCACAACTTCATTCAGTGGATGGGGCTGGTGGTGAGGGTGACGTGTTCGCTGCTGCGGGCCGGTGCGCTGGACCCCATCGCGAAGGTGCGGGAGGAGGAGGACTATTACGACCACCGCGCCGGGTTCCACAACAGCAGCAGGAACAGCACCGCAGCTCAACAAAACAATGGACAGTCCGTGTTCTGTCCGAGCCTTCGCCTTCCCAGCACTGACGGGCTGTTGTCGGCCGAAGATGTGCGACGCCTGCGCGCGAACACGGTGCGCATCGCCATCATTGACGCTTACTACCCTCTCCGCAACGCAACGCCAAAGATGTGGGACCACCTGGGATCTGACCGGTACATGGTGGGCGAGGACGAGTGGCACATCCCCTCGAGGGATGATGACAACGAACGGACAGGAGATGAGGATGGCGGTGAGCGTGAACGTAGCGGGAAAGCTGCTCACGTTCGCAATGACGGCGCAGGTCGGCAAGACGAGAGCTGCCGCTTTTCTTCCCCTCGGAACCAACCCACCGCAGCTGCGGGAGCGGCGCGGCGTGCGGACCATCCCGCGATCATCGAAGCGGCCCAAGGCAGCGCCGAGGCGCGGAGCTTCGACGCTGTTGAGCAGCGTAGAATTCTTCTCCGCCTGTTAGCGCGGGAGGGCGGCCTCGCCTCGGGAACTCAAACGACGCTGCAGTCGACGTCGCATCTGCGGCGCGCCACGACCGGCGAGCGAGCCGACACCGTGGACGCGCGTGATGAGGAGAAGCCGCAGGCCGAGATGCGTGCTGGACAAAAGGACAACAGCAGCGAACACGTGAGAAGGCTGCACGACAGAGGACAGGACCGGTCGCAGCAGGGCGAAAGGCACTTCCGTGCAGCGCAACGACAGGAGGGTGCAGAGGGTGGCGGACCCGGCCCGTTACCTGCAGCAAACCACCATGACGGTCCGCACTCGCAACCCACCGGCGCAGACCACTCGTCGCCTTCAGCTGCGGCGCCTCCTCCGCCGTCCTCGCCGCGAACGGCGGTCACCGCCGGGGACAGCGATCGGGCCGGCTTCTTCGCTCGATACATCGTCGAACACACCGACGAGTTGCTGCGCACACGTCCGCAGGCGCTGCTGGACGTGCTGCAGCGCTCGCTAGACCGCATTCGTCGGCGTCAACAGCGCCTTGTGGAGAAGATATTCAGCTACGGGCAGATGATGAAGTACCGTGTCCATGTGAACGTCTCCGCACTGCGCATTGACGAGTTCTCGTCCGAGCACGTGTGCGATGTGGGCTATCAAGTCTACCTACGCTCCCCGCAGGCGTTCGATAGGGGTAGCGCGTCGGCGAGGGAGAAGGGAGGAGTGGACAGCGGCGACAACGACGGTACGCAAGGACGGAACCGCGGAGTAACGCGGTCCTTCTGGTCAGACGACCCACGCAACACGGCCGACGACACGTACGCCGTGGAGGAAGGCGGGCTACAGCCGAGCTGTTCTTACTACCAGCAACTCCGCCTCTCCAGCACCGCGGCGGCTCTCGGCTCCGTGTCGAATCTGCGGCGCTCGTTGAGGCGTCGCACCGCCCCCCTCACCTCCATGGCCGCCACCGAATCTTCGAAGTGCGGCGCCCGACAAAGAAAAGCGTCGTCGCAGACGGAGCATCGTGAGGGCAGAGAGGACGAAGAAGAGGCGGAGGCGGAGGATGAAACACTATCCGCGGTGATGCACGCCAACAACCCCGACATCTGGAGCGACGACGCGGCAGCCAAGCGGGTGGGTCAGCTGCAAGCCGGAACGCATGCGAAGCAGTACGGCAGCAGCGGCGACGACGAAGCGGCGGAGGAGGAGGGCAGCGCTGATGTGGTCGCCGACGCCCCGCAGCATGTGATCGACGCTTCTTCTTCTTCTACCGGTGCCGGTGCATTACCTCACCGCCAGCCGTCCACCGACACGACCGCGCCTGCAAAAGCGGATGTAGCGGTAGCGCACAGGACGATGGACACCAAGGAGGGCAGCGAGGAGGAGGACGATGAGGCGTTGGGAGAGTCCTGCCTCGACGACGTACGAGCGCCGACCGATGACGGCACTGACTTTCGTGAGGTGTACGTGCAGTACATAGACGGGATGGACGAGCTTGCCGTTGAGGCCGAAGCTGCCGCCGGCGCCGTCGGGGTGTCGCCGGCAGCCGTGCCGGACAACGGGAGCGTGCTGACGGAATCGGAGAACAACGCAGCTGATGTCGCCTCTCCGTCGGAGTACGTTGGCAGCCTCCACGGCGGTCCTCCTGGCACCACTGCCGTGAACAGTCTGCGCCTCGTCGGCACCGCGGCCCGGCGCAACTATCTCCTGCGTCAGAGCCCGCCCGTTCTCTTGTTTCCGCGCAAGCAGGGCAGCCGCCCGTACGTGTTTCCGCAGACGCTTCTCCAGATGGTGCATCTTAGCTTCGCCGGCGCGCGCGGCCAGGTGCCGCCACCGGAGCACGCGCGACGTCTGCGCCACCGCTGGGGCTGTGCGGCGCCGTTGTCCCCCGATGCCTCCGCGAACCTGTCCTCCGGAAACGCCACCCTCTATGCTCGTGCCGAACCCACAAACGGCGGCCGCCCCTCGTCATCCGTCCTTTCCTCGGACTCTGACGGCCACAACAGCCGGAGCAGCACTTCCGCGACGGCGCCGGCTCCCCGGTCGACCGACTCCCCCTTCACCACCGCCTTTACCGAGCCTTCCTCCGCCATGTCGCCGCCCACCACGTCCGGCTACCGCGTGGTGAGTTTGCTGGACAACCCGTTTAGCCGCCTCGGTGTCGAGCACTTGCACCACGACTTCGTCATCAGCGGCCCGTCCTCTCCCACGGCGGTGCTGCAGCTGCTGGTGGAGGAGGCGCGGCGCGTGTCCACCCCCGGCGAGCTGGAAGCGCGTAGCCTTCGCGAGGCGATCTACCAGCAGCAGCATCGGCAATGGAGGGCGGCCGAGGAGAGAAGGCGCGGGACGCAGCGGGGCAGCGGGACTGAAGGGAGGGAGGAGGAGGAGGAGGATGGGAAGGACGACACCACCGTCGACCGTAGACGCGTCGAATCCGACACGGCGGTGGATGGCGGGTTGCCGTCACACCCCATGGCACGCGCGGCATCCGCTTCAGGCAGCGGAGCTACGACGGGCAGCAGCACCATCGCTTCTTTGCCGAGGAATTCTTCCATCTTGGGCGGCCCCACCGCGCCCAACAGCTCCCCCGCCTCCGCCACCACCACCACTGTGGCTGCTGACAGCGACGCGACACCTGCGCAGGCTAGTCAGCACGATGCACAGGCAGAGGTGACGCAGCGCGAGTACGGCAGTTATCCCATGTCGTGGGGTGAGCGCTTTCTCGCGGGCGCGGCGAGGGATGTGGAGGCGTACCTTGTGGGCAGCAGCACAGTGACGGCGTCGGGACCTGCGACGACGTCCACGCAGGCGGAGCACAATAGCGGTGGCACGTCGTGGAACGGCAATGCGACGCGAAGCAGCGTCCCGCGCACCCCGCATGGGCGGAGTAGCCTCACCGGCGATCTCGCAGAGGAAGACGCGGAGGCGGCGGAGGAGTACTTCTTCGAACACGACGTTGCCTTCCGCCTGGACCCCGACCGCGTCGTCGAGAGCGCGCCGCTGACGCTGCACTTCTTCCTGCGCACTCCGACACACTTGGCAGATAGCGAAATCATTGAGCCGCTGAAGGAGCACATTCGGGTCCTGCGTCGCCGGCTGGTGGAGGAAATCGTAGCCGACGTGTACGAGCACGCCCGGTGCGAGATCAGCGGCAATCGCTTTGTTCAGCTCCTCCGCTACGGTGCCACTGCTGAGTACGTGAACGGGACGCGCGTGGCCCGGCCAGTTGACAAGAACAGTAGTAACACGAATACGAATCAACCCAGCGGCAGTCGAAGTAGCAGCCACGCACACAACACGGCGCCCGTGCCTTACGCGTATACGACGGACGGTCTGCCGCTGCTGCAGTGCTTGCGGAACAGCGCTGCGATGTGGGTGTGGCTCACGGCTGCTGAAATGCAACTTCACGATATGAAACGGGCGGGCTCGAGCGACGACGTCGACGACGACGGTGTGGATCGCAGTGCCACCCCTGCTGCTGCTGCTGCTTGCGAGGCGCACAACCCGCTTCTTCTCCCCCGTGATGCTGCGTCCTTCATCGAGCTGTTGCGCATGCCCTACAACACGACCCTCGACCCCGCCGCCCTCGTCGAGGCGGAGGAAGAGGATCGGGTGTACACCGAGACTGTGCCTTTCTACTACCGACGCTTTAACCGCCAGCGGTGCAGCGGCGATGACGGTGGTGGCGCGGCGGCGGGGGCGGCGTCGTCACTGTTGGCCAACGTAACTGACGCAGAGCGCGCGAAGCTGCAGGAACAGCGCTACACCCGTGAGCGGCTGTTTCTCATGCAAGTCGCCTTTCGCGAGTTGATGAAGCGCTCCAACTTGCACGTGACGGACTCCTTCTTTCAGCTGTTTACCATTGACCGCGAGGCGGCCATGAAGGTGCCCCGCAGCGACGCCTCCCGCGTCGTGTATCGTACCGTGCCCTCGTCCATGAAGTCGGCCACGGCGCTGCCCGTCGCCGCGACGGTGGCCGTGCGCCCACAAGCGTGTCTGCCGTCCTTCAACAACACCTACCTGGCGGTGATGTATCTTTTCTTCAACGGGACGGCCGAGCGCTACTATCGCAATCACGCGTTGAACCACCGACGCGTGCGGCTGATGCAGCGCTTAGATGAGGCGGTGCGTCTGTCTCGACAGGCTCGCTTGATTCTGCTGACAGCGACGGAGGACGACTACCGCACGCAGTACCTCGACTCCGTCATACAGGATGCGGCGCGGCGGTACTACACGATCCAGCACATCAACCACCACCACCGTGATGCCGTGGCGCAGGAGTGGGAATTGCAAGAGCAGCAGCGGCAGCGCTCCTTTTCTCCCGGGCGTGCCGGTGCGGAGGAGACCGTCTTGCTAGCGAAGGACAACGCGGCGCCCCACACGTCGGAAGCGGGCGCGGACGGCAAACGTGGATTGGCGCCGTCGTCTTCTTCACCTGCTCCGACTCGGCCGCCTTCTGCAGGTCGTGCCAGCCCGTCGTCACCGGCCGTCAACTCGCACCACGACGAGGGTGATGCTGATGATGATGATCAAACGCGCACATACGAGACCTACGCCCACCTGTCGCCTTTTCAATTTAACATCATCAACTACGACGTCGATCTCAGCGATAACGATTCGCTGTCCTCGTCTATTCTTGGAGATGACGATCATCCTCACCACCGTTACCACAGCGGCGATAGGGAGCGACCACGAAGAAGGACGACGACATCCGCCTCCAATACCTCCGACACTCGCTCCTGTGAAGGCGAGGCGTGTTGCGGGAGCACTGCCAGGTCGCCACCTGGACAGGAGGGGTGCCGTGCCAACGGCATTGCGACGGAGTCCAGCAGCCACCGTACCACCTCAAGGATCAATCCGTACAGAGCAGACGGAGACGTCGGTGCGCCGCTGACCGGCGCGGAGGCGGACGAAGCGGCACAAGAGAGGGAGCAGATGCGTGTACTGCGTAGTGGTGATGTGGGTGGGGCGGACGAGGGGTTTGTGGACGGTGCCGTTGGCTCGCCGTCTGCACAACCGAATGAAGAGTGCGGCTGGCGTTCGCATTCTTCTTCTGATTCGAAGAAGAAGCCACCACAACCGCAGCGCCATCCTCCGGCTACGCAAGGAGAGGGCAGCAGCAGCAGCAGCGATGGCGGTGGTGGCCCCCGCGAGAATGCCGATGCAGCGGGGAGGGGCACCGCTGGACGTTCCATTGAGGAGGAAATGGCGCTGCTTGACGAGGAGATGCGCCGCGGTCAACGCACGGAGAGCAGCTTACCCAACGCCGAAGCCGACCACGGCGACGACGGCGACTATCGTGTTCCAGACTCTCAGGCCGACGTCAACAACGCAGCGCCATCGCAAATGCCGCCCCTGCCACCGCCGCGGAGTAAGCCGCCGGTGTCGCGGTGGAAGCGGTGGTTCTCCCGTCAAACCCCCACGCAAAACACCGCGAAGGACGAGCACGATCACGACGCCTCGACGACGTCGGCTTCTCCGGGCAGTCGCGACGAGGAGAGTCACAGCAAGGGTGGATATCACGACGTGGCGGGCGGTGACCGGGAAGGGACGAGTAGGGGAAGCGCTCGCTTCTGGCCGCGACCCGCCTCTGTTTCGGAGGACAATGCAGACCGTTACGACGACCACCACCACCACCGCAACGACGTGGAGGACGTCGACGCCGGCGACGCCAACTTCGCCGAACGGGAGGGGTTCGAGCAGGGCGACGACGACGACGGCACTGAGATGTCGCACGTTATTACGGGCGACAAGACGGAGTACGTGGAGGGCCTGCCCTTCCCTTTGCGCCACGGCGAGGTGCCCCGGTGGGAGCTGCGACGACGCTTGGAGGAGCATCAACGACACGTGCGGGAGCTGAAGCGGCGCCTCATTGACGTGCGACTGCGGTGGGCGTCTGCGCTGTGGAATGAGCAGGAGCGTCCTGGTGGGGCGCGACCGGCCACTCCATACAATCAAGGAGACGGCAAGCAGACCCAGCAGCCGCAGCAAGCACCACCTCCAGAGGAGAACGAACCACACCAGTAGCAGTGTTAGCGTCATGGGAATTTACGTTGAAGAGAAAGAGAAGCGTTTCCTTCTTTCTTCTTACATATGTCGGTAACTCCACATATGGAGGAAACACACTCGTCTATATAAGTATATATATATATGACATGACATGATCAAAAGGAACGAGTGTGAGTTGGGCAAACGAGGCTACGCACCTCTTGTCTTTGAGACGTCATCGAGTCAACCAAAACTTCCACGGCGGACCGTGAGGGATGAGAAGGTACATGTGTGTGTGTGTGTGTGTGTGATTGTCATTCACGCGTTAACAGCGGAGGGCAAACGACGAAGTACTTTTCAGGCTGTCCAACAACAAAGGAAAAGAAAAGAAAAACCTCTTGCGTGTCTGCGTTGTGTTTCTCTCTCAACGCTGACTCCTTCACGTAACACCTCTGTTACTCTCTGGGATCACTTTCGTATGTTCCTTCAACGTGTGTTTTCTTCCTCTCCCGTCACCCTCTTCTTCTGTGTTCTCACACCTGCTGCTACGTCCTCACGTATCGTCCACACACGCTGCAGTACAACGCGACGTAGAAAGAAAGAAAATACTGCTCTTTTACACTGCGGTGCGAAGGAGAACCATCGCGAGGTACCTTTGCTCTCTTTCCGTACGTGTTGTGTGCTGCCCCGTGGCAGATTCATGCGTTCAACACACACACACACACACACTTCCAGACTCACTTAGAATAATAAAGAAAGAAGATCGACGACGACAAAAAAGAAAGGGGAAGGGCTCTATAAATATCAACGAATACCGCGCTGTGTACTATCTGCCGAGCGTAGACACTGCACACACACACACACACACACTCAGTCTGTCGAGTTGAGCTCCTTCTCTGCGGCACGTGCGAGAAGAAGAAAGAAATACTTACCATTGTGAACTTAAAGAAGAACAGTATTGTTGTTGCGGGGGTACCGCATGCGTTTTGTGTTGTTTCCTTGTCTTTTCTTCTCTTTCCTTCCTTCCTTCTTCCGGGTTGTGCAGCACCGTCACTGGACTGCTGGAGTTACACGCGCTCCATCGTGACTTTTCGGCTCTTTCTCTTTGACTTTATTGCTGGCTGTTTTGTAAACCTACGGTTGCGTCTTAACACTTTTCTTCGCTTTTCTCTCGGCCTTTTTTTTGTTTTCCGGTGGAGCTGCTCCCTCGCACTTCTTCCTGCTTTCTTAGAACATATATATTATTATTATTAATATTCTCTCTCTGTCGGTCTGTGCATCTATCCAGAACCTCATCGCATCTTCTTCTTCAGAGAGTTCTCTTTCTCCATCTTCGGGGAGTTTCTGTGGGCGGCCCTTCTCCTTGACCGTCGCAGCAGTTCTCCTCTCCTCTCTTTCCTCTTTCTGTTTCCACACCGTCTTAGTCAAGCGTTGCCGCGAACACACGGAGTATATGTATTAGTATATGTAAACGTAGGGGAATTCTCTCTTTTTTTCCTTTTCCTTTTGTATTGCTTGTACATGCAGGAGGTTTATGATCCGAATCGGGCCGCCGGCTCCTCAGCAGCTGGGCTACGCGCGCCACACGACTCTGCAAGCGCCAGCGACTATCACCGCCGCCATCGCGGCTATACCGATGTGGATGCAGACGATAGCTATTACGCAAACGAGTTTCGCAGCGCACGGCGGGACTACTATAGAAACGAAGACAACGATCCACACAGCCCCACCTACGAACAACCGCAAGAGCGAAACACAAAAGCTGGTAGTAGTAGCACTGCTGCTGCTGCTGCTGGCACTGCAGTCGGCCAGGGCTATGGAACCTCTGCAAGTGGCGCAGGACCCGGCAGAGCCGATGATGCACATGCGGGGCCATCACCAGGCACGATACGTAATCCGACCTACCCATCAGCGGCCGCCGCCCCTCGAGCAGCCAGTGCTACCTATGCCTACGGCACTACCACCGGTAAAGACCCTCCCCCTCATGTCCCCGCGAGTAGCGGTGGCGGCACTTACTATGACAGTTATCGTAGTAATCACGGTGAAGGCGCAGACCGCGACGATGCGGACTGTGGAGGTTGTTGTAGTGGCACGCATGCAGTTTTTTGCCGGGCCTTTTCCTCTCGCACCATCGGCGTCGCGCTGAGGAGCTCGACGAGCCAGACGTCGCCTGGGTTTCTGCTGGCCCTGATCGGTGTCGTAACGGGACTGCTGCTCTTCATGCCGTGGTCTGCGAATCCCGTGCACATTGTGTTTATGGCGCTTTCCGCCGTGATCGGGTGCGTCTGCGGACTGCTGTACTGCGCGGCAGAGCGACTGTGGCGACGCCGGCAGTCCCTCAATGCCGTCCCGTGGAAGACGGTTGCCTACCCCACACCACTGCAGCCGGGTCGTGATGTAGCGCATCCGTCTGGTGGTGAAGGAGGTTCCACCCAACACGCACACCGCCGCCGCGGCCTTTTCTCTCGCCTTTGCTGTTGCTGCTGGTCTTCTCCTCCTGCTACTTCCGCCTCTTCCCGCGGCCAAATATGGAGTGAACTCGCCGGCGATGGGGAGGACGGTGCATGCCGGGGCGGGACCGGCTACATTACCCGCCAGCACTTCCGCATTGTGCTGCCCACGGTGCAGCTCTTCCTTCTCGGCGTGCTCGTGCTCGTCTCGCCGCAGGTGATGGCCACGTGGACGGAAGCAAACACCGCGCGTGCGACGGGGTCGGCGAACGGGAATGCGATCATCGCCGCCCCCGCAAGCCGAGGCGGGTCCCGCTACGGCGCAACGTTGTACCCGGTGGAGGTGGTGTGGAAGGCCTGCCTGCTGCACGCGTGGATCGGCATGGGCTTCGCCATTCCGCTTCTTTGGATGCTCTTGGTGGGCTTGGCTCACATGGCAGTTCTGTTAGCGCAGAGCCAGCACACGGGCGCCGGCACGCTGCTGACCTTGGTCGTGTGGATGTCAGTGCCGGTGGTTTGCTTCCTCTTCCTGACCTGCATTAAGGGGCCTCGCCGCACCACGTGCTTTACAGCGCACCCGTCCAACACGCTGCAATACCTCGCATCGACAGTGGCTGAGCCACCATCTATGCAACATGGAGTCAGGGGAAGCGGCGCCCCACCCAACGGGTACACGAGCAGTGCAGCCGTCTCCTTTTCTTTGATAGCTGGTGGAGGAGAGGCGCTGCCCCCACCTCCGCCTGCCGCCGCTTACGCGAGTGTGCAACAGCCACAGCTTTCGAACGGGGCACCGCAAGTCGGGGGGTACGCGAGCCTTGTTCGCGGCGGTGTCGGTGACGCCTACGGTGGCTACCCCTCTCCTAACAGCCGACAGCGTTTTCTATACAGAAATCGCCCTGGCATGCGCTACCCAGACGGCTACCACGACGGCAGCAACGGCGGGCAAGCGCTCTTGCAGCAGCGGCCCCCACGCTTTGTGCCACCGCGTCCACTAAGAGGAATCCCCAACGCGGTGGCCGTCACAAAGATAGGGCCGGGAGGACACGTCGAGACAGCGCATGGCAACGGCGCTTTTGCGGCTGGAGAGTCCTTCACGCCGTTGTACTCCCCGCCCTCCTCTTCCCCTGCTCCGCAGGCAACGGTAGCAAGAAATGGCAGCGCCGATGGCGGCCGTCCGCGCCTGTTCGCCCCACCGGCGCATTCTCCGGTAGAAATGAAAAGCACGGCGAGCGGCAATGCACCTCCGCGCGTCTACGATGGTGTGGGATACCGCCATGATGACGACGGCGGCAACGGTGAGGATGAAGAAGAACGTGGCGTGTTTCGGGAGAGGGACCGGGGTGATGGCGAAGGTGATGCTTCGGCCGCGGTGTCCCCCCCGCAGTCCCCTGCACCTCAAGCGAAGAGCGGCAACGCCGCGCCGAGGTCGTCCGACCAGCAGGCGAATAAAAGCGTTTGTCATCTGCGTGCTGGTAACCAGCATCCGCCGTTGCCGGGCGCGACAAAACCCACTACTGGTGAGCGGGGAATGCCTGCGGTGGACGCCGAGCACACACGTAATGAACGAAGGGCGCTAGAGACGGAGGCAGCGGTAGAAGGCGGCGTGGGCGGTGTAAACGACGACGACGACGACGGCGAGGATGCGATGTACGCGGACATGCCGGCTGGTGTGTCTCTCGAAGACGCTTGTGCCCCCTACCTCGTTCTCAACTCCGAATTGGTGATCGTGGATGTGAGCCCGCTGCTGTGCCGTCTGCTCGGCACCGACGTTGGCGCGCTCATGTACCGATACTTACCCGACACGCTGGCGTGGTTGGAGGTGGTGGAGCAGGAAGGCGTGCTGCAACTTGTGAAGGAGGTACGCGAGGCGGCGCTTGCTGCGAATGTCGCTGCCATTAACGCAGCGCAGAAGAAGAAAGGAAAGGCGGCAAAGCAAGATAGTGCGGAGCCAAAGAAAACGGCCAATGTGGAGGACGCCAAAGGACCAGCCGGCATGGATCCGCATGTGAGAGGAGATGCAAATCGCGTGGCAGAGGGCGCGGTGGTGCGTCGCGTGGTGCTGCGCGGACATTGCCCGTATTTCTACGCAGATGCACACAACGTTGCCGCCGCACCCACGCACGCTGAGCAGAAGGACGCAGATAGAGGAACAGCACCAGGGAAGGAGAGAAGCGGAGCAGAGGCCGCTGTCTCTGCTGATGCTGCGGTGGCGACGGCCCCCGTGGCACGAAGTCGCCCCCCGTTTGCTCTGTGCTTTGACACCTGGGCGGAGATGCTGGCCGGACCGGATCGTACGCCGCCACCCACCAAAGGTAAAAAGGGCTCCTCGAAGCTTTCCTCGCAAGCAACTGACGTTGGTGGTGGTGGTGGTGCCCCACCCATGGTCATCATCCTCCGCCGGCCGCTCCTCCACGGGCTCTGCGATGCCCTGCCGCTGCCCTTCGGCCTCGTGCATCCCAAAACCGGCGAGGTGCTGTGCTGGAATGTTTGCGCAGCGCGGCTCACCGGCTGCTCCGCGTACGACATGCTGGGCACCTCCGCGTACAGCAACTTCGTGTACGAGACACCCGCCATCACGGCCACGACGACCGCGTCCGCCGTTGCCGCGACGGCGGCGTGGCCCATCGACCTGGACAACGCGCCGCCGTCGTTCAAGAACTTTGCCCTCCCCTCGCCGTCGCTCGCGCACGAGAGCGTGGGGGTGCCGCCACCCTTGGCGGACGTCGCCCCTGGGCCTTCTGCAGGCGGTGAGGTTGCCTCGCAAGGGCACCCCGTTCCTGCCGGTAAATCAAACCGCGGCGCGGGGCAGGCGCACGAGTCCTTTTCGTTCTCCCTGCAAAATCGCCAGCACTCAGGACAACAAGGGGAGGCAGAGTCACCGACGGCGGCAGCGCGGCCGCCCCGTCGTGGTGCACCGTTGCTGGGCTTCTTCTACGCCCGATGCACGCCGGCCGCGGCGGTGAGCACGGCGTACGAAGGCGGCGTGATGGCCGGTAGCGGGCCTTTTGTTGTGGGTGGCGGAGGGGGAAATACCGGCCCAACCGCCAACGGTGGTGGTCGCGGCGGGGTTGCCGGGGGCGTAGTTAACCTCTGGGATCGACAGTCCTTGCCCTCTGCTACTCCCTTCCAGTCGGCGCTGCCCAACGCGGAAGCCGGCGGCATCTTGCTGAATGCCTCACGGCCCAACCCCCCACCACCTCCCCCTCCGCCGCCACCACCGCCGCCGTCCCTTCCTCCTTTCAGTAGCACGAAGGAAGGGCGTTCGCGCTCGTTTGGCCCAGACGAGGACGTGAACGTGGACGCGTCATCCGTCGCCGACACCTGGCACCACGAAGGTGCGGAGAAGGGGCGCGGCCGACCGGCACCGCCGCGTGAAAGCAGTGAGAGCGAGAGGGGGATCGAGGCAGAGGAGGACGATGACGACGACGCAGGGGTGTGCGTGGCTGCCCCTGCCCGTGGGGGATCCCCGGCCCTTCGCGGGATGCTGTTTCGCGCGACCCTGCGTCCGCTGCGAGGGATTTTGTGCAGTGAGGAGGGCGGGGTGGTCGAGAATCAACTGAGTGGTCCTCTGCGGCCCCACCACGGCGGACTCCACGTGCACCGGGAAGGCAGGGAGCAGCAACGGCAGCAGCGGCGGCCGTCGGACTCCACCGAGGAGGTCGTCGGGCAGAGGACGCACACGATGACAAGCGAAGGCGACGGCGCTGAGGTTCATCCGGCCGGTCTGCGCAAGCGCAGGGAGGGCGGCAGCGATGACGGCGGGGAGGCGGTTCTCTCCGGCCGTCACCTCGCCCGTCAGCAGGCACAGCGTCAGCAGCAACGGCAGCAGCGTCGACCACAACCTCCGCGTCAGCCGCGCTACGTGCACTCTCCCCATCACCTCGTCACGTCCGAAGAAGAGGACGAGGAGGAAAGAGAGGTGGAGATGAAAGAAGTAGAAGAGCTGGACGAGTCGGGGACGAACGAGGAGGATGAGGAGGAAGAGGACGGCGTCTTCAACGACGATCTGCCGGAGGCGGTGGCCGCGGCCATGATGAGCGGCAAGCCAAGTCTGGCCGCCACACTGGAGCAGCTTCTTTCCTCCAAGCTCGCCTTCCACGCGGACGCTGCGTGCGTGCAGCCGTCTGCTGCCACGGGGATTGAGAAGAGCGTTTTCGGGTCTGGGCCGACCGGCAAAGACGGCCCGCGCCTCAGTTCGGCGTCCACGATGACGACCACCACGGCAACCATGGCCGTCTCCGCAGCGCTGCTGAACGCGGACGTCACGCCACAGTGCCCCCTCCGATACGTTCTGCAGCGCCTTGTCAACAGTGACGCGCCGCTGCTGCTGACGCTGGCGGAGCCGCCCCTCTACGCAACACCGTGCAGCAACGCCGAAGCGCTCCTCCACGACTGCCAGCGCAATCTTCGCGGCGTGGCCAGTGTGTCGCCGGATGAGCGCAGCAGCGGTGCCTTCATCGGCTTCGGTGGAGACACGAATAACCTCATCAATAATAGCCCCACTAACAACGCTGCTGGTGCTGGTGGTGGGTGGCACGGAGCCAACGATATGGAGAGCTACTGGGGCACCCCACCCTCGCAGCGGCGTTCACCTGTCTTGCGTCAACAACGCCCGCAGCTCCCGGCGCTGTGGGGAGACGGGTCGGCTAGCGTGCAGTACGTTGCAGATGTGAAAGACGCCGTCGAGCACTACCGCCAGAGCATCGAGGAGGACGCCAGCGGGTACACGGAGCTGCTCGGTTTGCTGTCCTTGACCGGGAACTTCAGTGGTGGCCGAGCGTACGGAGGCGGCGGCGCACGCGCGTCCTTCGCCTCTCAGGCCTCCTCCGCCGTCTTCGGCAGCAGCGGGCTGGACCATCGAGCCCCGGTCGTCACCCCCGACGCGGCGCGACAGCTGCGGCTGCTCAAAGGGCTCTCCGATCAGCTGCTCGCGGCGACTGCGGCGTACAACCGCACGCGGCAGTCGATGGGCACCACCACTGCCGTGACGGCCGCTGCAAACAACCGCCAAGCCCGCGGCATCGGCCGCAGAAGTCGCGGCACGCCGTGGTCTTCGCTGTCCTCGCCCTCCTTAGCCCCGGCGGTGCTGACCGCCACGGCGAACGACACAAGCGGGACCACCGTTGACCAAGACCGGCACCCCATGAAAAGCTCCTACCCGTCGCTCCCCGACCCGGCGGCAGCAGCGGAGGCTGGCGGAGGTGTCCGCAGCAGCAGCCGTAATACGCACCGGCAGGCCTTCCAGCAACTATCGCGTCCCTTAATGGTGACCCCAGGCGAGTCGGCGGTGACCCTAGGGGGCAGCGTCCCATCGCCCCCTCCACCACCACCGTCGTTACAGCAGCAGCAGGGCTCCTGCGACGCCGCAGGATCACGCCGCAACGATGCACCGCATCGCCGGCAGCCCGGTGAGCCGCCCTCGGCGAACAACTCCGGCGACGGCGTCGCCACCCGCATCTACCGTGATCCGACGGCCTTCGCCGCACCCAAATCGAGTCACAGGAGCCGTAGCGAGAAGGGAAATGCGGAGGTGAACGTTTCGCCTGCTGCTGCTGTAATGACGGTGGTGGAGGAGGCGTCGATCACCAGCAACCCACCGCGTGGTGGTACTCGTCCTCGTGCGGGCCACGAGAACGCCAGTGTTCACCCCACTGCCGCCACCACCCCCACAAACACTAGCAGCAAGAGCAAGAACGACAGCAGCAGCGCACCCACGGCGGGGGTGGTGATGGTGGGGACAGCCGTCGGGCCCAGTGGCACCGACACATCCCCCTCCAGCAACGCAGGCGCCGCAAAGCGACCTGGTACACGACGCACCAGCGGCACCAAAGAGGGTCATAGCAGCAGCAGCAACAACAATAGAGAGGCGAACCCGGCCATGCCAAGTGCGGTGGGCCCGCCACTGACGGCAGCGTCCGACACCACGCCGGCCGGCTTTGCGGATCGGCATCATTCGGGTCACCCACAGTCCCCATCGCTCAGCACCCCCCGTGCGGCGACGGTGACCGCGGCGATGGAGGCCACCCCGCAGACCGACGTCGACTCCCCACCGCCGCGGGTTGCGTCGACGAGCAGCGAGGCGGGCGGTGGGGGTGGGACAGCGAAGAAGGAAGACGCGACGGCGACGGCTCCAGCTGCCTTCCGTCGCTCCGCCACGTCACCGCGCTTCGTCAGCGCTCGCCTGCTGAGTCCGTCCTTGGCTGCGGATGAAGTCCTGGAGGTGGAGTCAAGCGGCTATGGCAACGGTCTCGCCTCGAGTGTGCTGGCCAATGTCGATGACACACATGGTGTCACCACGCAGGGCGGCGGCGGCGGCGGAGCGGCAGCAGCAGCCCGCAAGAAGGGCGCGGCTGCATCGTGGCGACGCTCCACGACAGCGCTGGAGAGCTCCCACGACGCCCTCCCCTCCAGCGTGGGGCTGCTCCCGACGAGTAACAGCGCATCTCCGGCTGGCGGCAGCGGGGGCGGCAACGGCGGTGGTGGCGGCACGAACTCGTCCTCTCCGCACCCGACCCGTCCAAAGAGCCACAGCGCGGCCTCCGTGACGAACAGCACCACTCCCGCCGGAGGGACCGCAGCGGCGAACACCCGGGGAAGGTCGCACCGCGCGAGCGACGGCGCCGTCTGGGCCGTCTTGGTCTCGCGTGACGAAGCGACGATCCCGTCATGCCGCATCAGTGTCCCGCTTGGCGAAGAGTTCCGCTTGGGCCGCAGCAGCAAGTGCACGGCGGTGGTGTCGGACAGCTTCGTAAGCAGCATTCAGTTCACCGTCGTGCGCACCGTCTCGGCGGCGACGGGGCAGGAGCTGCACAACACCCCCCGCGGCGGAGAGCGCCCGCGTCGCAGTAAGACCTTCACCGTTACCCTGTACGACCGCAGCGCCAACGGCACCTACGTGAACGTGAAGAAGATCGGCAAGGAAAAGAACTGCGTCTTGCGCGACAAGGCCCTCATTACCTTTCGGCTGAGCACCTCACAATTCTTCCTGGGCTTTGTGTTTATGCTGACGGATGAGCGCGGGGTGCCGTTGAATGACCGGGACGGCACGGCGCTGCGCAGCCTGCTCGACCCGCGCCAGTCTCCGCGCCCGCACACCGGCCGACGTGCTGGTCCCGGCAAGGACAGCGGCGCCAGCAGCCAGAACACGATCATGGCCTCGCCGACAACCCACTCCATCAGCGCCGCGCGTCGGGGCACGCCGCGGCAGCTCTCGACACCCGACAACTCGAGCTTTGCGAGCGGGACGCCGAACGGGTCACGGCGCGGTGGGGCCGGCGGAGGCGGAGGAGCGCCCCGTAGCAGCCGCAACGCCAGCGGTAGTCGCCACCCACACCGTGAGACGATCGAGTGGAAGATCGGGGAGGAGATGCTAGGCAAGGGCGGCAATGCGGAGGTGTACTTGGGCATCAACCTCACCAATGGTCAGCTGATCGCCGTAAAGCGGGTGCGGCTGCCGACGGTGGCGCACGGCCACGACGCAGAGGAAGACCCGGAGGCGAAGGCTATTGTACAGCAGTACCGCTCCCTGCAGGAGGAGATCAACGTGCTGTCCAAGGCGACGCACCCGAACATCGTGCAGTACTACGGCTCCTCGCAGAACGCCCTGTACTTCAACATTCTGTTGGAGTTCGTGCCGGGCGGCTCGCTGCGACACCTTCTCGACAACTTCGGCGCCCTCAGCCCCGGGGTGATTCTGTCCTACCTGCACCAAGCCCTCGACGGTCTCGCCTACCTGCACCGGCACAACATCGTTCACAGCGACCTCAAAACGGCGAATATCCTCATTACGGAAAAGGGTAAGGTGAAGCTAACGGATTTTGGCACGGCGCGGCTGCTGAGCCGCCCCCACGCCACCGCCGCGGCGGCCGCGGCAGCCGCCAGAGGCGCCGGTGGCGACACGCACAGCGCTACGTCGCGCGGTACGTCGGCGCAGCGCAACGACGACGTCGCCTCTGGCGGTGCGGGAGGCGGTGGTACGCTGCACGTCGCCGGCACGCTCCGCTGGATGGACCCGGCGCTCTTCCACAACGCCAACACAAACCCTGATGGCCAAACGGACGGCGCGTCTAGCACCGGCAACGACGTTGGCAAGCTAGGCGGGCCCACCAAAGCCGGAGATATTTGGTCAGTCGGCTGCACGATGATTGAGATGATGTCCGGCGAGGCGCCGTGGTACGAGTACGACTTCGAGAGCGAGGAGCAGATTGTGAACCTGTTGACCTACACAGCTGACCCGCCCGAGATTCCGGAGTGCCCCGAGTGCCCGGACTTGGTGTGGATGGCGCAGCGGTGCCTGCAGCTCGATCCCACCCGTCGACCCACCTGTGTCGAGTTAATTCAGCTGGTGGAGGAGGCTACGGCACGGCTGCAAACACTGCCGATGAGTCCATCGGCCAGCCCGTCGCGTGAGGTGTCGCCGCAGCCGCCGGCGACGGGAGGGGCGGCCGCGTCTGGCGTCAACGGTGGTGCGAGTGCACACAATGGAAGCTTCACCTATGCCACCCAACCACCACCACAGCATCAGCAGCCACAGCCACAGCCGCAGCAACAGCAAGGTGTCAGCGGTGCGCAACCCGCGGCGCCGACGGTGGCGGCAACACCGACTTCGGCCACATCACCCGCCTCAGAGGACCGCCGTCGCAGCGGGCGCGTGGGGGACTCGACATCCGCCTCGATGAGCATCTCGGCGGCGGATGTCGCCAATTACGTGCAGATGTCTTAAGCACGATGCCTCCTTGTGTGTGCGTGTGTGTGTTTCGTGGCTGCGCTAAGAAAATCATCAACAACAATAAAAGCCGCGTGTTCTCCTTTGCTGTTCTTTCTTCCTCTGATTTTCCCTGTCTTTTCTGCGGCGCCGCGAGAACGCGTTGCGCGGACAGACTCTGTTCTACTCCACTGCGTTGTCTCGTATTCATTCCTTTGATGTTCGGTAGTATTTTGTTTTTCTAGAAAGACGAAGTTCTTTCTTTCTTTCTCTCCTTTTTCTGGCGTGTTGTGAGGACCTCGTGTTCGTGTAACAACGATCAAGGCGATCGACGTTGACGCGCTGCTGTAGCGTGTGCGTGGTGTGTGTACGACCACAAGTCAAACAGAGCAAAAAGGAAATAAAGGGATGGTGTAGCGAAGAACAGCGCGTTACGGACCACATGCTGTACATACCGGTTTGTGTGCAGTGGGCCCAACATGCCCCCTCTCCGCGCTCCTTCCTCGAGCCGCTTTCATGAAAAAGGGAAAGCGCGAAGCTCCCGCTTTGGCAGGTCGAGTGCTCGCGCGCGTTCCTCACATATCCGTCGCAAGAGTGGTCCCCCCCCCCTCGAGCGCTGCTTCCACGATCCGCTCCTCACACTTTCCTCTCACCGTCCTCTTCCCTCTCCTTCTGCCTCCCATTCGCCTGTTTTTTTAAATTCAATTAAATACACACCCCTATCGTCCACCCTTGATAGATGGAATTATCTGTCTCTCTTCACCTCATTTTTTTTGGTTTTGCTTATCTTTTTCCCCCTTTTTACCTGTTCCGTACACGAACTCCCCTGTCTGTCTCAGTCTCTCTCCCCTCTATTAAGATTCGGCTAAGGCAGACTATACACACACACGCACCCACACACGCCGTTTTCCCTGCCTTTACTGCTGTTATTTGCTGTTATTCGCATTAGTTTTTTGCTGGTCTTTCACTCGTTCCACGCCTGCCCATCACAATACCACCACCGCGCCCGAAACAGAAGGTGCTGCTTTGTTTTATCCTCTCCTTTTTTTTTCATTATTAGGGATTAGCGGCGTTGTCAACGTACCCAACAGCGCAAACAGCAATAGCCAAATCAAAAAAAAAAAAATATCGCGGCCAAGCAATTACCCACACGCAATTACCCACACACACTCACAACAACGAACACCACAGCATCAGCACAGCACCGGCAGCAAAAGTAAGAAAAAAAAGAAGCGATATCTGGCCACTCGGTAAGCGCCCTCTACCCCGCAACGACAGCAACCACC
This sequence comes from Leptomonas pyrrhocoris, assembly GCF_001293395.1. Classification (NCBI taxonomy): domain Eukaryota; phylum Euglenozoa; class Kinetoplastea; order Trypanosomatida; family Trypanosomatidae; genus Leptomonas; species Leptomonas pyrrhocoris. Next base: position 270,338 of record NW_015438359.1, read on the forward strand.
ACCACCACAAACCAAAAACCAAGTACACGTGCTGAAAGAAGGAACGGCTACGAAGCTACCATACATGAACGGCGAACACGGATTGATCAGCGCAGAGGCGCAGCGCAAGAGCCCGCCAGCACCGGAACCCATTCCTCCCACCAAAATCCACCCTCTCCACTTCGTTAAGCTGATGAAGGACGGCGCGGACGGCTTGGCGGCACCCGTGAAACGCGCGAGCGCAAGTGATGCTGTACGCTCGACAGGCGTGTGTCGCTGCTTGATGACGCGTGCGATGGGCGTCTTGCAGCCCTACGCGGCGGAGCACGAACGCTTCGTGGAGTACCAGCGCACCCTGCCGGTGCGCACCGTCGTGCCGGAGCCGCCGAACACGCTGCGCGACTACGTCCGTCATCAGCTCTGGCGTGTTGGGCGGCTGTGCTGCCTCGTTCTTTTCTTCGCCCTCACGTGGGTCTTCTGGGTGGCCGTTCATTTTGTTTTAAAGGTGCTGGACATGCATCAGCGCCGCGTGTGGCTGAAGCATCAGCGCGCGTGGCCCTTCAAGAGTGTGCCGCACGTCCGCGAGAGCGTGCACAAGCCGTCGCGGAGCTTCCCGCTGGAAGGCTGGCACCTGCGCTGCGAGGACGGGCGTCAGCGTTGGTACTATGGAGCTCCTATGCGGGACGGAGAGTCAAACAACGAACTCGGCCTGGCGCAGCTGTGCGGGTTGCAAACTGTGGCCGACTACCACGACCTGCTGCGACGTCGAGCTGCAGCAGAGGGCTGCGAAGGTTCAAGGAATTCAACCGGCGAGGACGGGGATGCGGTCTTCGGCGAGCGCGTCCCGTGGCTGCCGGATCTATTGGAGGAGAAGTGCGCCAAGCGTGCTTTTCTGGAGCGGTATCAACTCGACCTTACACCGCCGTCGGCGCCGCAGCTGCGCTCATCGGCCGAGACCGCCATGGACGACGGCATCCGCTTCTTGTTGAAGCTGCAGGATCCCTTCTCGGGGCACTGGCCAAACGACTACAGCGGCTGCATGTTCCTCGTCGCGGGCCTCATCTACACCAAGTACATCATCGCAGACGGCGAGGCGCACCGCATGTTCCCCCCCTGCCCGGAGCACCACCACGTGAAGCTGTCAGGCAAGCGAAGGAAGGCCCAGAACGGCAATGCGAGCATGGGCGACTACGCGGAGCGGGTGCTGGGCGTGCCGGCAGCAGAGAACGGCGGCGAGGAGCCGTGCCGGTGCGGCGAGGCGACCCGACAGGAGCTGATCCGCTACCTGCGCAACTACCAGAACCAGGACGGTGGTTGGGGCCAGCACACGGAGGGCCACAGCACGATGCTAGGGACGGTGCTGAACTACGTGTCGATGCGCCTGCTCGGGGTGCCCGCGAAGGACCCCCAGGCGGCGAGTGCGAGGGACTGGATCCACGCCCACGGCGGTGCCACGACGACGCCGATGTGGGGCCGTGTCTGGCTGAGCATCCTGGGCGTCTACAGCTGGGAGGGCGTGAACCCGATCCCCCCGGAGATGATCCTGCTGCCGGACTGGGTGCCCTTCTCCCTCGGAAAGGCGTGGTGCCACAGCCGCGTCATTGCGATCCCATTTTCGTACCTGTACGGTCTTCGCTGGTCCGCGCCCGCCTTCCCGACGACGCTGGCCCTGCGCGAGGAGCTGTACACACAGCAGTACAGTGCGATCCCCTGGCGTAGCTTCCGCGGTGCCGTCTGCGCGAGCGACCTCTACACCCCGACCTCCTCGTTGTTCCGCATGGCGATGAGCTTGCTGGACCTCTACGAGCGCCACCCGCTGCCGTTTCTGCGCCGCTACGCGCTGGAGGTGAACTGGCGCCACATGGCCTACGATGACGAGAACACGCACTTTATCTGCCTCGGCCCGGTGAACAAGTCGCTGAACATGCTCGTCACGTGGATCCGCGAGGGTGAGCACAGCGCGCGCTTTCAGGAGCACTGCGATCGCGTGGCGGACTACCTCTACATGGGCCCGACGGGGATGCGAATGAGCGGGTACAACGGCTCGCAGCTGTGGGACACGAGCTTCGCCGTGCAGGCTATCTGCGCGTGCGGGCGAGAGATGATGTACCCGATGGAGATGGCGCTGGCGCATCATTATGTGGACGTCGCCCAGGTGCAGGAGGACCCGATGGCCGCGGCGGCCTTCTACCGCCACCGTACAAAGGGCGCGTGGAACTTCTCGACGAGTGCGCAGGGCTGGCAGGTGTCGGACTGCACCGCGGAGGGCCTGCGCGTGATGCTCCTGCTGCCACAGTACGACTTCCCGGTCCGCCGTATCTGCGACGGCGTCGATGAGATACTCTCCCTGCGCAACAGCGGCTGCGGCGGGGATGGAGGCTGGGCGACTTACGAGCCCACTCGCGGCCCGTCCTACTGCGAGCTGCTCGACTGCGCCGAGCTGTTCAAGGATGTCATGATCGATTACTCGTACGCGGAGTGCAGCAGCAGCTGCATCCACACCTTGTCGCTGTTTCGCGAGCAGTACCCGCACTACCGCCGCAGCGAGGTGGACCGCGCCATCAGCGAGGGCATCGCCTGTGTGCTGGGCAAGCAGCAGCCCGATGGCGGCTTTTACGGCAGCTGGGCGGTGTGCTTCACGTACGGTGCGTTGGATCGTCGCGGATGCGCTGCATGTGTCGAAGGAGCTGCCGGACATGGCCACGCACCCCCACTGCGTGAAGCTCATCGACTTCTTGATGGGTCACCAGAACGAAGATGGCGGCTGGGGCGAGGACATCAACGCCTGCGTCCAGCAGATGTGGGTGGACAACCCAGACGGCAGCCAAGTCGTGAACACGGCGTGGGCGGTGATGGCGATCATCTCTGCCTCCGGTGCGGCCTCGTCCACAGAGCCGGAGCGGCAGCGGGCGATTCGCCGAGCTGTGGATCGCGGCATCCAGCTCATCATGTCGCGTCAGCTGGGGAGCGGCGATTGGGCGCAGGAGCGCATCAGCGGCGTCTTTAACGGCAACAATCCTATTCACTACCCGGGCTATAAGAACACGATGACGGTGTGGGCGCTGGGTAAGTACAACGCCTGGAAGCGGCATTACGTCCTCGCGTCAATGTAGCTTTTTTGCAAAAAGAAAAAACGCGAACTCACCACCTCTCTCTCTCACACACACGCCATCATCAAAATACTTGGTTTTTCTATTTTTCTATTTTTGTTTTGAAAAGAAAAGATTTGCTTCGTGTGGATGGATGGATGGATGGATGGGATTCTACATCGCATCTGGCTGACCAAACGGCATCGTCGTGTGCGCCATCTTCTTGATGGGTGCGTATATGTATTTGTTCGTCTTCCGTTTGTATGTGTGTGTGTGTGTGATGCGTACCGCGCAGCCCCCGTGCTGCTGTGTTCGGTTGTTTTGAAGAATAAGTTCTACTGTGAAAAGAAAGGAAAAGGAAAAGCAGACACGAACAACAATACTCGTGCTTTAAAAGGAATAAAATAAAATGGATGACACCTGTTCGGTCACTTTATTTAGTATCGTTTTGTCTCCTCCCGTTCTGCTTTGTCATTCGGCACGCCGGCTTGACGTTGTCTGCGGCGTATTCGCGTCCGTGCTAAAAGGTCTTAGGCAGTTTGTTTTGTTTGTTTTTGCTTTGGTCATCGTCGGAGAAAAGGTAAAGAAGAAGTAGAGGAAAGACAACCAAAGAGAATCCCCTTTCACTGCTCGCCGCTTCTCTTGCTGCTCTAATGCCGTTTTCTTGTTTGTCCCCCGCAGAGCGGACATCCTTCCTCGCCACGCCTCCGTCATTCCTTGGCTGCATCCACCAAAGGAATCCTTCTGCCCCTTCCTCCCCAAACCGACAACAATTCTTCTTCCGGCATTGTACACTCCCCCTCCCACTCCTCCCGCTCCTCCTTCTCTTTTCTTCGGTGCACCTTCCATTGACAAACTCGGAAGCCTTCCACCAGCCTTTAGGAACACGACTCGTTTATCTCCGATTTTTTTTAAAAGTTCTTTCTTTCGTAGGCTTTCTTCAGGCCTTCCCGGTGAGAAGAGAAATAGACAGACCGACCGACAGTGAGACCGAGCGGTGCGTGTGTTGTGTGCTTCCGCGGACTTCACCATCCCTCTCGCATCGCTTCCAATTATATACATATACATACATACATATATACACAGCTATATACGCAGCTGTGTGTTACACACTGCAAGACACGCTCCTCAACCGTTTCATCGCCGCTACGCGCCCTCGTAGAGTATTACCCCTTTCTTCTTTTCTTTGGCAACGGGTGATTCACAGAGAAGACGAAGAAGAATTACGAAGGCAAAGCAAAGCAAAGGGGCGGCTGTGCCCGCATCCGTCTATCCTTTCCTTTTTACCAGTTTAGGCAAGGAGTCGAAGAGGAGAGCGCGCGCGGGAGAGAACGCCCTCGTCGACCTTTGGCGGTTTTGTTTTACAGCTTAAAAAAGGAAAGTAAATAAAAATACCGATAACGAAAGAGGCAAGGACCTCTGCCTACTTCACTCGCAGGTCTGCCACACACACACTCACACACACAGACACACTCAAAGCGGAAGAGAAGATTGCATTATCTATCTATTTATCGTTATACACACACGTCTCTCTCTTCCGTTGTCCGACTTTCACTGCCTGCTTCCGCTTATTTTTTTCCCTAAAGAAAAAGTAAATCATCATTGCTGCCTCATTGCCTGTACAAACTACGAGTCCTCTCCGTCACGGCCCATCCTCCGTCGTACCACTGGCGGCGACGTCGCACGTATTCTCAGAAAGGAAATAACACGAAAGAAAAAGCGCAGTAGCACGAAAAGACGTGGGTGTCTCGAAAGAAACAATTAGGCAGGCCTCCACCACCACCACCCACCCCCCACAGCTCTTCTTCTTTCCTCGATCGTTTTGCATATTTAAAACAGTTACGGCAATCAACGTTAAGGCGAGATGGGGTGCAACAACAGCAAAACGAAAAGTGCGAAGAAGAAGAAGGGAGAGAACCGGCAGCGCGATGGCACCGAGCCTGGGGAGATGATGGTGAGCGAAATCAGCCGTCCTGCCGCCCCTGAGAACGCACCGCCGCCGCCGCAGCAGAGCGACGCGCCCAGCTCGCAAGTCGCAGGGGAGACCGCCGCAACGGGCGGCGAGGCGCAGCCGGCGGACGACCACCAGTCAGCGAAACCGCCGTCCGAGGCCGCCGACCCCGCTGCTGAAGCTGCGGAGGCGGCGAAGAGGGAGGAAGAAGCGGCGGTGGGACAAGGAGCGGCAGCGGGGGAGGAACACCCGTCGATCGCCAACAGGTCGGACAAAGCGGCCGACGCAAGCACGACGGAGGCGACGGTGACGCGTGGGCCACAGCAGGACGGCACATCGGAGACCAGCGAGTTGGACTTCCAGATCGTGTCGGAGGAGGCGCCGACGTTCCGCACCGAAAACCCGCAGACGCCACCAGACGGGGGAGAAAATGAAGAACCCGAGCGGCAGCCACCGCAGCAACGAGGGGTGGGAAGTGCAGCCGCGACGAACTCCGCGGTGGCGTCAACGCCCAAGGGCCAGTCCGCGCCGGAAGAGGCCCTGTCCACCTCTCGCCGACCGCCACCACCAGCAGCGGCGACCGACGCAGAGGCGGTGACCCCTGTAGCGCAAGACCGCGCCCCCGAGCCGACGCCGCAGCCGCGGACGGAGCGCTCCTCCGCGGCGCCGTCACACCGCAGCAGCGCGGCCGGCACGCCGTTCTTGCGCCCCGCCGCCGGCAATCCGCAGCGACGGCCGTCGCACACCTCCTCGACGGCGGAGGAGGAGCCGAACCCGCGGCCGGTCGGCGGCCCACGCAAGGCAAGCTCTGGCAGCTCGCCGGCGAAGATGAAGAAGAGGCGAGCCTTCCACGAACACCCACCGTGGGTGGACATCGTGCCACCGCCTGGAGAGCAAGTGGGGGAGAGGGAGCCGGAGGAGGAGGAGGAGCGCTACAACGGGTACGCGCGGGCTCCGCCTGCCCGGAGGGCACCGGCAAAGCGGCGGTACATCGAGCAGATCGACACCGATGGACGCACACCATCGGAGCAGCAGCGGTGGGCTGGCCGAGCGCCGGTGGGTCCGCCGTCGGAGACCTCCGAAAACGAGCTGATCATCTCTGCGGATGCAATGCCGAACAGCACGCCGAAGGAGCGCGTGGCGGCGCGTCGCCGTCGCAACAGTGGTGGGCCCGCCGCCGGGGAGGTCATTGCAAAGCCGCCACCGTCACCACAGCCCCACACAGCCGCGCATGCGGAGGCGCCGTCGGCTCTGCGGACGCCCCGCTCGCAGCCCGCGCAGCAGCAGACGACGGCGCCTCCGCATACGCGTACGCCGCTGCCGGTGCCACCGCAGCATGTGCAGCATCGACGCGCTCCTGCTGCCGCGCCGCCCATCCCGGTTCGCACCTCCTACACCGACCCGAGCGCGAGTGCCGAGGCGACCGAGCCGCGTCGTGCGCTGGCGACGCAGATGCCCCCGCCCACTGCCTACTACATAGACGAGGCCACCGGTGGTCCGCGCCGGCTCAGTATGGACCCGGTGGCGATGGCAGCGATCGAGACGTCCACCGCGGCTCTCATCCGGGCCCACGCGCCGGCCGCACTCGGCAGCAGCGGGGATCGCAACATGGACCCCTCCGTGATGTCGCAGCGCTCTCTACCGCCGTCGACGATGGACGCTGCGATGTACCGCGACCCCGGCAAGGTGCCGCCCTCTCACTTGATAGACCCGATGTACGCCCCGGCCGCGGTGGGACCGTTCGCCTCGGAGAATCATCGACAGTACGGGGACGTGGCCCCGCCAGCGGATGGCGCGGCTGGTCGGTCCAGGGTGGCGTCGAATGCCCCGAATAGCGCGTCGCAGAGCTTCAACGGCGGCTCCCGGCGCAATGAAGCAGGTGCCGCTGGAGCCGCTGCACACGTGCCCACCCGGCCGCCACCCGGCAGCAGCGACTACGGCGCTCACCGCTACGGCGACGAGGTTGACGCCGTCAGCGAGGACGCACCGTCGTCGGAGCATCGCACGCCGTACGAGGTGCCGACGAACGCGGCGCAGCAGCAGCAGCAACCGTCAGGCGTGCGCGACGGTAGCGGCTACGGTGGGGCGGCCTCTGCCTCTGCCTCGCACCCGTCGAAGCCAAGCTCTGCGATGCCGTCGAAGGCGTCGTGGTCGCCCGCGGATGGGCCGTCCCTCGAAGTCGAAGCGCCGGGGGCGGAGTACAGTGAAGAGGAGGTGCCGGATTACGGTGCGGGTGGGGGTGACGATGATGCGGCGGCGGCCGACGCCGGGAGCGCGCACGCGGACGACGCGGCGACCGTCACCACGACCGCCATGACGGCGGTGCCGGCAAACGAGGGCCACGTCGTGGAGCGGCAGGACCCGAAGTGGGAGCTGCTGCAGCCTCCACAGGAGGAGAACAAGAAGCTCTATCAGCAGGCGAAGTTTGTGGCGCAGATGCGCAACGTGACGCCGATTTAGAAGCGACCTGAAGTCGGAGAGTTCAGATGAGGGAGAGCACGCCTCGGGTTCATTCGTAGAAGTTCCTCTTCGAGCTCCTGCGGGGCGAGACGGAGGAGAAGAGGCAAATAGAGCCCAAGAAGAAGAAAGAGAGAGAGAGGAAACCGCCAAGGTGGAGCGAGAAACGGTCTGCTCCACTGAGAATGAACGCACCGTTAGAGAGGGCGGAGTTTTCTTCCTTCTTGCTGGCACCGATACTTTTTATTGTTAAACCATGCGTCGCCATGAGGGCTTTCCTTTAGCACTATCATTATTATTATTGTTTTTCCTTTTTTAGCTTTCTATTGTTTTCCTGTACCACTTGTAGTTTGATTTGCTGTTGACCCCCTTTTTCATAGTTCTCCTCTTGTACCTTGTCTTTTGTTTTCGTGGTATGACGTGCTCTTTGTTGTTCATTGTTGTACTGTTAGTGACAGTGACTCGTCTCTCTGCGTGCGCGAGCATCATCGGTGATTCTTCTATTTCTGTTTGTTTTTAGCTCTCTTCGCCAATTCCGCTGTTTCTAACCTCAACTTGGCGGTCATGGTTTCTTCTCTTTTTCCTGTCTCGCTGTGTTGAGCCGTGCAAGCTGGGGTCCCCCCTTCCTCCCCCCTCTGTTCGACGTGCGTTTCTGCTGGCTCTGCTGCTTTCGAACTCTTTTTTCATTTCTCATTTTTTGTTTCGTTTCCCGTCCTTCGCCTCCTACCTGTCTGCTTGCTGGAGCGCGGGGCACGTGGAGGAGAGGAGGGGTGGTGGTGGCTGGTGCGTGCCTCTCACGTGGAAGAGAGAAGAAACCGCTCCACTGCATGCGTTCTCCGTGCAAGAGGCGAAAAGGAAAAGGCCCGTGACGCTCTCCCCCTCCAAAAACAACGCATGTGAGGCGAGTGAGTGAGGCCTTTGCATCGTATCGTTGACAGACGTGCTTCTACGGATCTACATACATATATTTATTTTAAGTCCCTTTTTTTTTGGTCTCGTACAGCGGATCTGCCGTGCTTCTCATCGTTTGTGGTTTCTTTGGATTTAAATTTTAAGTTTTCTTTCTGCGCTTGCTCGGTGTGTTTTTTGGTTCCATATACACGAATTAGAAGGAGCTGCGGTGTCTCTCCGAGGAAGGAAATAAAAGGGAAACATACGGAAACAACAAAAAACGTCTACACACGTGAGAGGGAGAGAGAGAGAGATGTAACGAGGGATTACTTCTGCGTGTGATGCTCACAAATCCGGTTAAAAGGGAGAAAAAAACGGTGAAGACAGACGGGACGAGAGGGCGGGAGACGCGTGCGGTGGCGTTCAAGATATGACAACACGTGAGCAACTCCATGCCCAGCGTTTCTCTTTCTGTTCTACCGCATTCGAAGCGGTTGGCTGTGAGGAGGTTGGTACTTCTTTTTCCTCTCTCTCTCCCTGTCAAAGAAAGCTTGTCTGTGAGAGAGCGTTGCGCCACCGCGTTGTCACGCAAAGGAAAAAGACAGGAAAACTACGGATTTAGTCACTGCAGCGGAGGGTTGCGTGACGCCCTCCTGCTGCTCCTCTGTGGTTGCACTCGCTCACGAAGACATACACCGGCACAACGAGGGGGGAAAAAGCCTTGAAAAAAAGTTCTCTGCACCCCGAGTCGCGTGCTTCACCCTTCTAATCGACCTCTTTCTTCTGTTTTGCGCTTTCCTCCTCCCTCGCTCTCTCTCTCTTTATATATATATTTTCGTCAGCCGTCCTCACATCAGCTACGTGGGTCGCTACGTCTTTTCCTTCTAACTCCTGCAAAGCTACCGTGCTTTGTGTTGCTATTATTTATTATTTATTATCATTATCCAGCTGTGCTTCTCATCAACGAGTTCCGTGTCACACAAATACTTCTACGCGTATATATACACGTGTGTGTGTGTGTGTGTGTGTGTGTGTGTGTGTGTGTGTGTGTGTGTTGTAGCTACTCGTTTTATTATTGATTATTCACGCCAGCTTATCGACAGAGTAATTCTTGTACTTTTGTTTCTATTCCGCACCTTATCGACGTGTCCGCCTCGCACACCCATCTGAGAGGAGAGGAACACGACACGGACTCATTGGCGAGCTCTCCTGCGCTTTCTGCATTCATTCGTGGATTCACCTGGCGTCTTTGAGATTCTCTTTTTATTATTATTTTTCCTTCATCACCCCTTTGAAAGAAAAGTAATCGAAAGAAGCAAAGCCAAAAGCAAAGAAAAGAAAAAAACATCCGAGGACACCCCCATTTGACTTCTCTCACTGTCCAGCGAAGGGTGGCAGTGGTGCGCTGTACTGCCGTTTTTCATTTTTGCCCGTTAACTTACCTTAGCCAACATACACAGTTTTCTATGCAGCTGTGGAGTTCCATATCCACGTACTTCCACGACTGAGATCCCTTTTTTTTTATGTCTTTTCGCTGGTGTTGTTGTGAGTGTTTTGCCATCATCATTATCTTCCTCTTTATACTAAGTTGCGTTAACCCGCTCGTATTATTATTAGTAGTATTTTTTTTTTAGAGAAGGATAAGATGGGCTGCAAGAGTTCCAAAACAAAGAACCCGGCCAAGGCCACGGCCAAGGAGCAGAAGAAGGCCGCGAAGAAGAAGGAGGAGAAAGACGCACAAGATGCCCCGCAGCGAACGGCACCGGTGGCGGAGAAAGCCGCCGTGACGCCCGCCGTGCCGCCCGCCGTGCCAGCCGAGCAAGAGGCGAGGGAGGCGAAGCCGCCGGATGACGCACCGATGCAGGAAGAGGTGCCGCTTACCGCGGTCACGGCTTCTGCGCCGCAGCAGAATGCTGGCGCCGCCCCCGACAACACGGACGCCGCGCCTGCGGCCGAAAGATCAGCGCCTCCTCCTGCTCCTGCTGTTGCGGACGAGGTGAGCGGTGCCGTAGAACCACAAAAATTAGCAGGTGACGTGCCGCACGAAGGCGAACCCAAGCCGACCGCCGCGGCGGCGGAAGATAGGAGAGAGGGAGCAACGAAGAAGGCGGACAAAGCGACGGCAACGGTGGAGCCGACGGCGAAGGCGACGACGGAGGCCCAGACGCAAACACCCTTGTCCCCGTTATCTCCCCCGCTGACGTCGACGGGCTCCCGCTCCAGCAGCCAGCGCATTGTCAAACCAGTTCCCAGTCGTTTCCTGAAGCCAAAGGGCGACGCCGCTGCGGCTGCGGCCACGAGCGATTCGCTGAAGGAGGCCCAGCAAGAGGAGCGCAAAGCCACAGCGGCACCACCACCAGCAGCAGACACAGAGAAGAACGTGTCCGAGAAGGCGAGGCAGCCAAGTACGCTGGCGTCGCAGCGCGACAACGGCGACGGCGGCGCGGCGACGGTGGAGTCACTCCCCGCCTCGGAGACGCAATTCTCGCATCAGTCGTACAGCGAAGGCGCGGACGGCCCGGCGGGGGCGGGGGCGGATGCGGTGATCTACGGAGGCAGCAACGGAGACGATGGTGACGAGGATGACGCGGTTGATCGCAAGCCGGCGGAACCGCTGGAGACGGCCGAGCCTTCCGCGGCAACGCAGCCGTCGCCCTCGGCGCCGTACAGCGTGGTGCCGATACCGCACGCTCCGACGCCGTGTGGGGAGGCGGGGGAGGGGTCGGAGGAGCCGCAGCCTCGCCCCGCCCCCACGGCGCAGCCCCAACAACGGAGCCAACAACCGCAGCATCCGGAGGTGTTCAAGGCGATGCCGCCGTCGCCGTCGGAGAACGTGTCGACGTTGAAGGTGGCCCCCACGCAGCTGTCATCAAGCGTCATGCGCCGTCAGCGGTCACCGGCGTACCGCTGCCTGTCGGACGGCCGCACCCCGTCGGTTGGGCGCCACCCAAATCACGTCCGCACGATCGACACAAAGAACAGTAGCGAGGCCGCCAGCCGCAGCCGCAGCCACAGCCAAATCGTTAGCGTGAGTCCGAAGAAGGCGTTAGCGCCGGAGTTGGAGCTGGCAGGCCCGGTGGCGGAAAAGGAGAAGCAAGCGGAGGAGCCGGAGAAGCATGTGGAATCGAATAGAGAGCCGACGCCTGTTCACGACGACGCGCGTGAGGAAATAAGCAAGGCAGCGGCAGCCAGCTCACCAGTGCCCCCGCCGCAGCCGTCGCAGCCTTTCGCCGTCCACACCCGGCCCTCCCCCGGCACCTCACCCACCGCCGCCACCGCCGCTGTGCACAATGAGAGGGCACTCGCCGTCCCGCCTCGCGCGAGCGACTCCACGCGGAAGCCGCGCACCGCAACTCCTGCAAAGGTGAGGCGAAACACCTCGAGCGCCGAGCCGCGGTCGACGTCTAACCCACCAAGCCAAGCGAGCGGCGTAGCGGCAGGTGCGAAGAAGACACCGCGGGCGGTGCATGCGAGCGGCGCTGAGGACGCTTCGCCGGCAGCTCCCGCCAAGGCGAAGACGACTCATAAGGCGGCGAGTAAGTCGAGGGTGCCGGACCACACCAACGGCGCGCACCACGCCGCAACTCCCGCTGCTGCTGCTGTGGAAACGAACGTGGAGGAGCAGCACAAACCGGAAGAGAAGAAAGTGTCAGCACCGCAGCCTGCGGAGCAGCCGCCGCAGCCGATGCAGCCGCCGCCGCAGAAAATCCGAGAAGAACCGGCGCCGCCTGCCGACAAAACCCACTCCATGGCCGCGAATGAGGCAGCGGGGAAGAGGCAGAAGACCGAGAAGATCGAGAAGGATAGCGACGCCGAGAAGGAGGTCGAGTTGCCAGCGGCGCAGCGACCGCACACGAAGGCCGCGGCCACGTCCCCGTCTCAGCAGAAGGCCGCTCCTACCGCCGCTGCGGCGACAGATGGAACCGCGGCGCAGGTTGGTGGCGACCGCACCGTTGCGGTGGCCGGCCCCGGCAAGGAGAAGACGGAGGACCAGCTGACGACGAAGCCGGAGCCGGAGTGGCACGTTATTCCGTCTGCGGAGCCGGTGGAGCGGCCATCGATGGTGAACCAAATGAAAACGGTGGTGAACATGCGCAACCTGACGGCGATTTAAAGTTGAGGCGACTGACTGAATTTCTGTGCCTGTTCTTTTTTTAACATCCTCTATATACACGGGAAGGTTGAATACCGCTTGGTGCCATCGTTTGGATGTAGTTTTCTTGTTCTTGTTGTTCTCCTGCACGTGTGCGTGAAGGCTGAATGAATCCTTGCGTGCTTCTGTTGTCCCCGTCCCCCCCCCCTCCTCCCTCTCTCGTGTCGTTTTCCCTCTGCTGCGATTACGTTGCTTCTCGCTCTAGGCGAGAACGCAAACAAACGGCGGTCACACACACGGTGATTCGCCTCTTTTTTTTAGGCCTGTGGACTTTACGCATTTGGTGTTTGTAGCCTCTCTTTCCTTTCTATACGGTAGCAATAGCATTCATTTCTTTCATTGCTTTATTTGTTTATCTGTTTTTGTTTCTATCGTTACTACTAGTGTCAGGTGTTGTTCTGCGTGCTTGCTCGTTCTTCTGGGTGACCCCGCTCCTGGATATGGCAATGCACGCACGTGCGCCGGGGTGGACCGAGGCCCGTTTTTTTTTGGGGTTTCTCTTGAGCGCTGTGCTGCGATGAGGCGAAACAGCCAAAAAACAACAACAACACGCGCTTCTTTCCTCTTGTAATGTTCCTTAATTATTTTTGCTTTCTCACACACATCGCATCATCTCAAAAAAAAAACCCCTGTTTGTTTCTCTCTTCATAATACTCGTTCTCCTCCACTGTCAACCTGTAGAACGAGTTTCTTCTTGCGTCAGCAACGTGTACTACTTCCTGCCGTCTGTACCGCTCCGAATGATCTTTATTATTGTTATTATTATTTGTCGATGTAATGCCGATTCGGATGATTTCGTTCTTCGTTTCCGCAAACTGACATTCCAGTTGCACATGTGGATGGGCGCGGGTCTGCGCACGGCCACGATGTTAGATTATGGTGCCTTCATCTCTGTATCCCTCAGCTTTCCTTCGACGTGTCTTTGAAAAGAAAAAAAAATGGCAAAGATCCATAGATAGAAAAATAGTAATGACAACAGTAGTAAACGAAGTGAACGCATCGGTAAGGAGAACGCCGCCGCTTTCTCTCTCTTTCTCGCTCTCTTGTGCATGTTGTGTGTCCGCGCGTTGTACGGGCTTCGGTCGTGAGAGAATCTGCGTTCGCTGCGTCGGCATCTCCTTTGCGCGGCACGGTTCTAGTTCATCGAATTCAATGTTGTTTTCATCAGCGGAAACGAAGCACGGCAGCCCACTTTTGTGTGGAAAGCGCCTGTACGCGCTGCACACACGTTCACTTTTTGTCTCCCCCCCCACCCCTCAGCTGACGGAGTCAAATAAATGAAGAAAGCACTAAAACTCACGTGCGTTCTCCGACTTGTCGAAGTTTCCGCGGCGCTGCATCACCGTTTTCTCCTCCATCTCTTACTCCTCTGCTTTTTCTCTTCTTGGTATTTCTACCTAAAAACATATTTTTATTGATATCAAAGATTCAGTTCTGGCGCAATTAAACCGGTGAAGCCTCCACTACTACGACTATTATTATTGTTGTCATTGCTTTTGCTAAGAAAGAGGTGCCCCACCGACCTTCCTTGAAAGCCCCCACAAGACGACCCGCTGGGTTTTCTTTTTTTCGCCACGTAAAACGGGGGCGGCGTAACTAAACGACACTACCCGACAACAATAGCGAACACGAAGGGGAAAAGCACTATTTTGTTTCTGTGCTATCACCACCACGCCTTTTTTTTTGGGTTTCTCTCTCTTTCTCATTTTCAGCCGTTTGTTTTCCTGCAGGCGTGCGTTCATATATATATATATATATATATATATATATTTGTTCGGCCTTTCTTCTCTCTTGTGGGCTGCCTTCTTATTCTAAGGAGCTGGATCACACCCTTCGCCGTCGAGGAATAGCAGTGAGCCAATCAAGCACCAACCACAGCAGCGTGAACGCGTCGCCTGAGCTGTGTGTGTGTGTGTGTGTGTGTGTGTTGCACGCGCAGTCTGTTGTGCATTCGAACGGTCACGTCAGCGAGTATCATCGGAGCTACACCCACGCACAAGGTGCACTTCCACAATGGGAGGTGTTTGCGCAAAGTCAACCACGAAAAAGAAGAGGGAGAACAAAGATGCGGGCGGTGCCGGCAAGGCCGTCAACGGCGGCAAGGATCGAGGCCAAGGTAGCGAGCAACAGCTCCGACCCGCACTACCCCGTCCACGATCCGGAGGAGGCGGCGCCGGAGCAGTCCGCGAAGGACGCCGCCGCCAATTTCACCTCTTTCGTCGCCCGTGTCGGTCGCAACGGTGCGGCGGCCAACCCGACCGGCCCCTCCTCTGACAGCCCCCACAAAACCGACGAGACGAAGTCGGGGACCATGGGGTCTACCACGAACTCTGCCGGTCCACCGCCGCCGCCGCCGCCGCCGAAGGGCGAGAGCTACGATCGGTGGTTCCCCCCGGAGCACGACGCGGGCATGAAGCTAGGGGCCGGCAAATACAACGGCGTCGGGGTCCAGTCACCGTCGTCGGACGCGTCCTCCGCAGAGCTGCACAGCCTCGCCTTGACGCCGAGTTACCGTGTGCCCTCCCCTGTCACGTCCACCCCTGCCCCTGCCCCTCCTCCGCATCGTCCGCCCCGCGGATACGATCCGATGTTGTTCGTGGACGAGGACAGCGCTGCGCCAGAGACGGCCAGCTCCGTCTTCGCCACGCCGCGGGAGCTGCGCGGCGGGGGCAGCGTGGCCAGCTTCGCCAGCTTCGCCGACAACGTCTCCCTCGTCAGCCACGGCAGCATGATGAGTCAGCACCCCCACGGTTACGACTACTACAACAGTAGCAACGCCGGTGGTCACGACGGGTCGCCAATGCCGTCCCTGACGCACCGGCAGAGCATTGGATCGTCTTCGCTGACGTCCGGCGTGGCCGCCGCGCCGCCCCCAGCTCGTCCGACCAAGACGACGATGACGGTGACAAACGTCCGCACCAATCGGCAGATGCCAGCGGGGAGCAGCGTCGGGCCGACGTCGCCGTTTTCGCGGCGGGGTTCGCGTGCGGATTCAGATCTCTTTCAGAGCTGTCGCAGCCTCGGCTCGCAGGTGAGCAGCAGCCTCACCTACCCTGCCCCCACCCCCGGCGGGGACCTCGACGACGGCGGCGGCTTCTACAGCTGTCGCAGCCTCGGCACGGCGAGTCAGCAGTCCGGCGTGTCCTCGCTGATGGCGCCGAGTGGAGCTAGCACCACCGTCAGCACGTTTGCCTCGCCCATTCACATCCGTAAGCCGCCCTCCTCCTCGTCCCTCTACGCCATGAGCCACCACAGCTCGAACAGCCTCTCCAACCTGCGAGATGTGTCGTCGCTGCCTCCGCACTCGCCCCGCGGGTCGCCGATGGGCTACCACGGCAACACCCCCAGTGCGCAGCAGGAGTTTCTGCACTACCAGGCAAGCCGGCAGTCCGAGTCGGGGGATGTGCCGGCCTCGGAGTCCTTCTCCGTTGGCGGGGCGACGCCAGGGGACGTGTTTCTGGACCTGTCCTCTGCGGCCGAAAGGACTTCGGTGTACACCTACGATGACGATCGAGATTTGCAGCTGACTCTCAACGAACGTGGCCACGGCAGCGCCGTGAACTCCGCGGCGAAAGGGCAGGCACCTGCCTCACCCACCTCGCACTACTCGTCTTCTTCCTCCTCCGTCACCGCCGCGTCGTCGTCGCCGCAGAACACGCGGACGACGGCGGCACCGGATTGCGGTGGTGGCGTCCCGGCTTCGATGGGATCACTTAGTACGAGCTCCATCTCCTCCGCCTGGCTGGCGCCGCCGGCGGTGCTGACCGAGACCAAGCTGCCCACTGACCGACAGCGGCAACCGACGGCGTCCCGCGCGGGCGGCAGCAACAGCAGCAGCGGGACCGCGCGGCGAAATGAAAAGGCAGCCAAGAAGAACAGCCTCGGCAGCAGCAGCAGCAAGAAGAAAGCGGTGCCGTCGAAGCAGTATTACACCAAGGCGGACTTCCCACCCAACCCACGCTCTTCGCTACCACAGGCAAGGACAGTCACCGCTCCTCCTCCAGCTGCTGCTGCTGCTGCTCCGAAATCCCCCTGTGCGCCACGGAAAACAGAGAACATTTCCGTGCCTCTTCCAGTGGAGACGGTGGTGATGATGGAGTCCACCTACGTCTCCCTCTCCTCGCCCAGCGAGACGAGTACGCGCAAATCCGGCGCCACACGGCCCACACTGAAGTACCCGGGCGGCGGGGACCGGGAGATCGACGGCGATGAGCAAGGCGACGCACTGCGCTCACGCGCGCTGTTGAACACGCAAGCCCCTTCGCCAGAGGAGAAGGCACCATCGCTGTCACCACCACAGCAGCCACAGCAGCAGCACCTCCTGCCGACCTCCTCGACGCCGCCAACGGAGAGCAGCAACCATTCCTTCTCTACCGTGGCCTCATCGTACCGCCGAGGAGAGCAGGAGTGGGAGCAGAAGGGTGTGGCTGAAGGTGGCACCCTTGTCCCGGCGCCGACGCGTCGACGCAGTTCGAAACCGAAAGGGCCGCCGAAGGGGAGCGTCAAGCTGCGCTCCTCCCTGCCGGGTAAGAAGGTTCTGGCCGACACGGCGAACCTGGCGCCCCTCACGACGAACCCCAACCCATGGGTGCCAGGCGGCCGGAGGAGCAGCACCGACTCCGCCCACGCTGACCCCTTTGTGCTGGACGCAGACAACCACCCACACCCTCGCGCGCACTCGACCACGGCCCCATCTGCTTCTGCGACGACGCCACGCACGGGCGGCAGCAACCGCGGGCCCGCGGCACGTCGCAGCGCCGCACCCCCCAACGCCGGGGTGGTGGCTGGTCGACCCCCCGCCGCCGCCTCTGCGGCACCGGCGACGACGCAGCGAAGAACTCAACGGGAGATGCCGCATCGACCGCGTGCGACGACGGAGGCGACGTCGGGGCCATCCTTGCAGATGACCCCCTCCCCCACCACAAAGTCGGCGGTAAAGCCGACGGCGAAGCTAGCGGCGGCGGCGAAGGCGCGCAGAATGAAGAAGGCAGCAGAGGCCGCCGCGACAGCCAGCAAGTCGTCGTCTCATCCCACCACGAACACCACCGGCGCAGCGGATCTGCCGTCGCCACCGGCGCCACCGGCGCTAACGACACCAGCAGCGGCCCACGCAAGCGACACCGGCGACTCCGTCGTCGAGTACGAGCTCTTCACGGGCGAGCTGGCGGACTCCGAGGCGGACAGCAGGGACTCTGCCGCTGCTCCACGTGGAGCGCAGACGCAGCAGCAGCAGCAACAGCCGTTCCTCCCGAGCAGCCACGACTTATCCACGCTGCGCAACTCACCCAAGACGCGCGCCGGTCACCGCCAGCGCGCGGGCTTTCACGCATCGCCGGACAGCGCGTCGAGCGTGCTGACCTCTGCGGAGGCGAGCGGCTTTATGCAACCGTACACGGATGCGCAGCTGACCGCACACATGAACAGCGGCGATGCAGACTTGACGAACGGCGCGTGGACGGCTGCCGCTGCGGCGACCGCCACCACCACAGCATCAACGACAGCAACAACAGCAGCCGCAACGGACGACGGCAGCGCCGTGATGCGGGCTGAGATGGCAAATGCACGTTCGGTACAAGAGGAGACGAACGATGAAGGCTACGATGCCGACTCCGGCCTGGCCGCGATGCATGACGCTGCAATGCCGCCGCCGCCGCCGCGGTCTGTGTCGGCGACGTCGAACGACGACCCTACCGTGTTGGGTGGCACCGATCGTGCCACAGCGGCGGCGGCGAAGGAAACCGCACCGCGGGCCAACGGTGTCATGTCGCCAAGTTCTGCCGCGTCCACAGGGAAGGAAAGGGACTCTGCTAGTGTGAATGCGGTGGTCCTGTCGAGTAGCTCTTCCGCGTCGGAGACGGCATCGCCCACGGGCTCTCCGGTCGTTGTTGGATGAGTTTTTCGAGAGCAAAGAGGAGCATAATAGATGCATACATGCTTAATTATTATTTTTATTATTTCCCCACTCTCGCGGTAAAAAAACGGTCGCCGCACGTTACACCAACTCGTGTACACTTCAATGAAAGAAGACGTTTATCATTCGAGTGGCGCGTTGTTCTTGTGTTACGCTGACCTCTTACGTCTGCTTAACAATAACAACAAATACTTCTATATCATTTATGTCTTAAACGGCTCTCCGCGGGCTGCGCCGGAGCCGTCTCAGATCGCACTGTGTGTGGGCGTAGATCGTGTATGCCCCGCAAATTTTGCTGCTGTTTTTTGCTGAGGAAGACACATCGGTTTTTCCTTCTCTTCTTCTTCTCCGCGTTGTTTGCGATTTGGTAAAGAAACCGATAGCTTTTATATACTTGTTTATGTACTTGTCGTGTGTGTTTGTTTTAGTTCGTTGCGATACGCACGTTCACCCGTGCTCGTATTTTATTTTGGTTTACTCTTCTCTTCTGCGTATCCGTTTGTTAGATTTATTTATTTATATCTAAATATCTGGAGGTACTCGCTCGTTGGGGACGAACGCGCGAAATTTTCTGTGCGTGTCTTTTCTGATTTGTTTTTTCCCCCGGTTTGTGTTGCCGCCGGTCGCGCCTTTGCTGTTGTGGGTGGATGGATTGGTTGTGCCAGGAGTGTCTCCCTTTGTTTCTCCCGCCCCGTGACGGCTGCCCTTTTTGCCATCTTTGTTGCTGTCGGTTCTTTCCTCCCCCTCCTCACCTTTGGATTGCGGTGGTGTCGTCATCGGACAGCGTCTGTCAGTTGTCTATGTCCGTTGTTCTACAACTATTATTCGTTTACCTTTTGAATGATCGTGCGGTGACTTGACTCCTTTATTTTCTTCTTCTCCTTTGCGGGTCTCCATCCGCTGCTAAAGAAAAAAAAATAACATCCTCTGATTGTGGCTCATTACGTGGATGAAGTACAAACAGACTTGTTATTATCATTACTATTAATATTTTTTTCCATTCTTCGTTGTGCAGCAGCGCTTGACGCCCCGCGTGTGTGTGTGTGTGTGTGTGTGGAGGGGCGTCAACTGCACCACTTTTGTTGCGCTCTTTCTCCTCCACAAGGAACTATGAAGAGAACTAATACAAATGAGAGCGCAAGAACCCACCTCCAAAAAAGAGGCCTGTATCCTCGCAGCGAGCAGCGGCAACAACACGACCATTCAGCGCGTTGGGAAGGGAAAAGGAACAATGGAGGGAGCACCAGAAGAGGGGGAGGAGGGGAAGAAGCCTGTGTGTTGCGGCGGCCACCCAGACGAATGATTCACGCACCGAACTGTGTGCCGCTGACGGAGCGCCTCTATCATCTTCAATTATTATTATTTATTTTCTAAATGGATGCTTCGCTGCTGCGGTTTGTCGTGTTCTTACGTGCTCTTCCGGTTCTGCGTGGAGGCGGCACATACCAATTGAAGGAGGAAACACGCGTGAGAGGCTGGTGGAGCAGAAACAACCGCAACATGCGTAAAAACTAACAGGCGCGTTCATGGAATGTAAAACCAAATAATAGTAATAATAGTTGGTTGACACCTTGACTCGCCATAGGAGTGCATCTTCGCCATTTTGAGCCTTTTTTTTCTTCATTGTCCCTCTCTTCTCCTCCTCCTTCTTCATCCACAAACCCGGCTATTGCTACAATCATTATTTTGGTTTTCAAAAAAGAAAAGGTGTTACAGCGACAGAGAAGAACAAGAGACCTCCCTCTGTTCTCGTTGTGTTGAGCTGTGTGTCTGTCAGCTATCTATTATTATTGTTGTCCTCTTCTTCTTCCTCCCCTTTCCTGCTCCTTGCCGATGGGTGCAAAGGGATCAAGAAACGTCGCCGCCGCCGACGCGGCCTCCCGCTTTGGCAACACCATCGACGATGAGGCGGAGCTCGACAGCGGCGTCACGCCGGACGCGTCCCTTAGCTCGGACGTCAGCACACCCGAGGAGACCGCCGCGAAGCGTAAGGCGTACGCCAACCTGCGCTCGCCCTACGCCGTCCAACAGCGACAAGGCAAGAGTAAGATGAACGGTACGCCGTCAGACGCTACAACACAGACGCACCACGCAAACCTGATTGAGCAGATCTACAACGAGGACTTCGACACGATCGATCACATTCAGGCGATGCGGCTGCCGCCGATGGTGACGCAGCAGCTGAAGAACGCCGTGCGAGACGAGGCGGAGCGGCGGTGCGCGGAGACAGAAAAGGCGATGGCGCGCTGCCTGCAGGACAAGATGTGGACCTCGTGGAAGTGCCAGAAGGAGCGGGACACATACTTTTACTGTGTCGAGGATGTGGAGAAGGAGAACCTGCTGCCGGACCCGAACAACCCCGGCAAGACGGATATGCTGACGGCGTTCCGCTGGAAGTACAACCTGGGCGTGTTTCATGGCGAGATTATCGGGCGAAACAACATCATGAAGGAGATCTGGCGGGAGCATTACCCCGATCGGGAGCTGCCACACCCGTGGGTCAAGGATGTGTAAGGGCAGGTCACGTTGTGCCGTGCGGGGCGTTGACGAGGGAGGGTGGCAGGGGGGAGGGAGTTGTGAACGAATCCCATTCATGCGCGAAACGCGGGATTTGAATTCGTCTTTGGAAATACATATACATATGTTCTGGCTATGTCTTCTTTGTGTTTGCGGTGCCGTCGATGCAGATGGGGGATGGCTGCGGTACCCGCGGGCTTCACAGCGACGAATACGGCGCTCTTCCACCAACAACTACACCTAAATGTGGCGGTGTCTTATGCGATTTCAGCGGAGGCTGAGCAGGGCGACCGGTGCACGCAAATTGTGTCGCATCGTGTATTTTGTCGGTGTATTTGTATTCACAAAAACTGCTGTAGCCGATGCACTGGTCGCGGAGACGAGCGTGCGAAGTACGTGGAAGTCGCTCTTTGCCACAGGTCAATCGACCATCCAGTAGAGCTCACCTTTCCAGAAGGATATGCACCACCATCCAAGCGCGTCCGCCGTTGATCCAAGCGGGCAACGCCAGCTTTTGTTTTTCACAGTGGGTTGGTATTGAAAGCAGTGTGGTCAGCCGTATGCATGTCAGCAAAGCACCCAAAGAACACCTCTGCTTCTCTTTCATCTTCGCGTCTCATATATATCTATCTATCCCTCTTCTCCGTTTCTCCTTGACTTCCAGTACTCCATTTAGGCTGATTGACCCTTCGCGGTCCTGGAGCCCAACTCGCGGCACCTCGCTGCCGCAGGCACTTCTTACTCATATATAGAAGCTCTCTTGATAGAGCGAAGGAAGCTTACACACTTTCTTTCAGCATAGAACTCAAACTATCATCTCCTCTTCTTTTAAAAAGTTTTCTGCACTGCTCCACTTACATAGATTAAATACGAATACTCGTAAATTGGAAATGGTGGTTCGTGTCTTTGCCACTCGCGACGTGCCAGTGATGGACATCATTGAACTGCAGGGCCGCATCGTCATCACACCCGAGGCCCTGGCGGATGCTCGAGCGGCGAAGGCGACTCGCCGAGCTGTGCGGCGGCAAAGGATCGCGGCAAAGACGAACGAGGTAAAGATAAAAGGCCAACCGGAGGAACCCTGCTCAGCTGAGGCGCGGCCGGTTACACAAGGAGGCGGTGAGAGTCGTCGTGCGCAGGGGACTGACGGCAGTGGTAGTTGTGCTGATGCGTCATCATCATCATCGACGGCGGTGGAGCCGCAGCCCACGCTCTCTTCGTTGACGTGGCCGCCGTTGCCGTCTTCCACCGACGCGTCTTCGGAGGACGAGGAACTCTGTGACCTAGATGACGCGAATCCAACCACGGCACCACCGAGGGGAACGAGGAGTAACGGTGTGCAGCGCACATCTGCGGACGCTTCTTCCTCGGCGGTGGTGGAGGTGCCGCTCGGGCACGTGGAGCAGGACCACCTCAGCGAGAGGAGATGCACACTCTGCATTGACACACTGCGCGTCGACGGCAGCCGTGCCACCTACAAGTACCCGCTGCTCGTGCTGAAGGAGTGCAGCCCTGCGCGGATGCGGCAGCTGCGCCGTCAGCTCGTGTCCCGCCACGCGGGGGGAAAACGGTGTGAAGGGGCGACGCCGTCTCCCGATGTTGCGCAGGCGGCGGCGGCGAAGGAGGAGCTGTCACGGCCCTCTGCGCCGGCGCCGCTGGCAACAACGACGACGACTATGCTGTTTTCGGAGTGGCTGCAAGCGCACCCACATGCGCTGTCGCTGGATGCGTTGTACTTGGACGACATCATCGCGGAGGCGTCAGCGGAGGACACCGTCGCGCAGAGCTCATCGGAGCATCGCGAGCTGACACGAAAGCGGCAGCGCGCAGGCGGGGATGATCCAGCGGCGGCGGAGGTGCAGAGAGGGGCGGGTTGTACGCCCGCTTCTGCCGCCTCCGCCCCCGCGCCTTCCGCAGCGTCAGTATATAAGAACTACGAAGTGGTGGGTGTGGTGCGCAGCTCGGTGCTCTTCAACGCGAAGCCTGCGCGTGTGTTTCAATGAGCAGAGCACATCTGCCACCAGTAGAGACACACACACACACACACACGTCGCGAAGAGACATATATGTTAGTTTTTTTTTGTCTCTTTTGCTTTGGCTCGTGGCGCCCGCACGCAACACAACTGGATAGCAGCAACAACTGCAATATGAAAGCTTCATCAAATGCACAAGGGCATGTGTGCCCTTTTCGCGCGAAGGGGCACACCGCGAAAACAAAAGCACCCACAAAGGTGCCTCGGAAACGCAGAGAAGACAACGCAGTCGTCGCTCCGAACCCCAGGTCGGGTCGTGCTGATCTCCTTCCTTGTCTTTGATCTTCTGTCTTCTACTCCCCCCTCTCTCTATTCTTTTTTTCCCCTTTTATACGTGTTTATGGTTGTGTGCGCACTGGAACACATGCGGCGACAGTAGCCGTAGAGGGATAAATCTCACACTCCGGAAGGTGGGCCACGGGGTTCGTTTGACAGAGAAGAGAAGGCGCCGAAAGAAGGGTTTATTAAGGAAAAGGAAACTTGTTTGCACCCAACTCTGTCTGCTTAAAAGACCTCGCCCTCCTCTTTCTCTTTTTTTCATTCTCTTTTGGAAGCTTACGGCGTGTGTTGAGGTCACGAGAGAGGCGTTGGAGCAGCTGCTGACACAGCTCACTCTGAGCAAACAAGGATATTTTATAGGAAGTAATTAAAAAAGAGGTGTTTATCGTGAGTATTAACGTTTCATATACATCTTGTCGCTGTTTCTTTTTTAAATTTGTTTTTGTTTTTTCTGTTGTTGTAGCCGCACCCGCTTTTTAGGAATAGGAAACTTCTGAAAGCTCGTCCGTAACGAGGCTGCTGCGTCACATCACCGCTGAGCAGTTCAGCGCCCACCACACGGACCTTTCAAAATCTACACATATATATGTATATATATATCATACGGTTTTTGTTTTTTCTTTGTTTTTCATGCTTTGGAGTTTTCCTTAACGCCGCTGCTCCATATCTGTTGTCTGTTCTCCCCTTTAAAAGGCCTCTTGCTGCTGCTGCTGCAGTAAAAGTCGTCCTCCGGCGTGACAAACTGGCGTTGCCCCTTTTTCTTTCCTTCTTCGAAGTGTCTCATCCCCTCCTCTCTTTTCTATTCTTTTCCTCGGTTTGTGTTGGTGGTGTCCCGCTGCGTACTTCCTGCTGTGTTGCCGTTACAGTTTCTCTCTCTTATATATATACTCATTTGCTCTGTTGTCCTGGGTGCCGTTTTCTTTGGATAAATCAGCTATCTGTGATTTCAGTTTTTTTTTGTTTCTTCTAACAATCAAAAGCCCACGTACGGCCACCATGCGGCATTCCTCGCTGCTGTGGCGGGGAAGAACACCGCCACCACGGCGACTGCCATCGTCTGTGCCAGCCGGGGCGGGGCATCTGCTGCTGCCTCGCCGATCCCTTCATGTGACCACAGCGGCGTGTGAATCGCTGAACGGTTCATGTAAACCGCACACGCAGACACCACAGCGGCGTTCTCCGCGTTGCACGCTGACCCTTTTAGGGCTCCGGCAACGAAGCAGCAGCAGAAGAGGAAGGAGTGCCTCGCCTGCAGCGTCTTCCTCGGTGTTGCTGCCGTCGCCAACATGCGCGGAGAAAAAATCCGACACTGCGCTACATGGCATCCGCTTTGCCCGAGGCGGGGGCGCTTCCATGAGCGCTGCCGTTCGAACTCCTTTAACGAACTTTTTAAGCGCCGATGTGGCCCGGGCGGCTTCCGCGCCGCTTTGCATGAGTGTTCGCCGCGCTAGCGAGGCCGCCAGCGCCGGTGCCCCTCCTTCGACACACCTCACGGAAGGCAGCAGCGACCAAGAGGAAGTGCTCACATCCTTCGGTGCCGACGGCGCACCATCTGCTGCGCAGCGTTCACATGGCGGCTCCCACGGTGCCCACCGCCGTCCGCCACAGCAACAGCGACACACATCCTCTACGCAGTTCTCGAATCGCGGCGCGGACTCTGACCGACACCAACGCCATGACGGCACCAGTGCGGCCCCGGTCAGCAGGGCGGTACTCGCTGCTCGTCTCATGCGACGACACCGACTGCACACCACCCAACCCTACCTCGTTCTTTCCTCCGGCGAGGAGGTGCCCGGCTGCAGCGGTGGCGTATACCATTTGCAAGGGCGTCTTGACGCGCGTGCCGCGGCAGGCGGGGCTCGATCGAGCGCCTACGCCGGCCGCGTGCGTGGTGGCGGCAACAGCGTGCGCATGGCTTCATTTCCTTACCGCGACGGGTCTCCAGCTGCTTTCACAGCGGCAGCGGCTGCGGCGTCTCCGCAGGTGTGTGGGCACGACGCCGCCTACCGACGCATGCAGGACTTCGAGCCGTTTGAGCGCCTGTTCCGCCGCTACCTCGAGCGTGGGCACGTTCTCTACGCCACTCAGCGCCTCCTCCACCACCCTAACGCACCGGCGCCGGTGGTACTGCTGGACCGGATTCTGCGGCACCGCGTACCGGCCCCGGCGTTCGTCTCGCAGGCGCTGTTGTCCTCCATGCACGGCGCCCGCACTGATCGCAGCACGTCGGCCGCCGCGACCTTTGCCCTCCAGCGCGTGACGGCCCGACTGCGAACCGACGCCACGTGCCGCCCCCTCTACGACACCCCGGACATCCGTGCCCTGCTGCTGGAGGCGACGCTGCGGGAGGGTCTCTTCGATGTCGCCACGGAGCTGGTGCAGGAGACCCCAAACGAGTGGATCACCCCGCATGCGTGGTCGCTGCTCGTGCAGGCGGCCGGGCAGGCGAAGTTGCCACACTCACAGCTGCTGTGGCGGTTGCTGAGCATCCGCGACGGATCGTCGTCATCGTCACCCGCTGAAGCGGCGGAGGCGGCGCGGATGCCGAGCTCAACGGGCAGTAGTAGTAGTAGTAGTAGTAATAGTAGTAGTAGTGGGCCGATGCAACGGGTGCTGACCCGGGCTGGCGAGAGTGCGCTGCTGAAGCGGGTCCCGCTGTGCGGATTGCCCTACCCGATGTCCGCTGGGGCACCGCCGGCACCCCCGCCTCTTCCTCCGCCGTCTTTCCCCACGGCGTCAGCTGCAGCAGCTGCTGCTGTTGCTGCGTCGCAGGGTACGGAAAGTGCACAGCGCGGAGAGGCGTCTTTGGCGTCTCCCTTTTCCGCTTCCTCTGCTCCTCTTGCCGCGTCACCGAGCGCGTCGCGGTCCCCTGCGCCGTCCTCAAGGCTGCCGCTCGACGCGGTCCACATCCCTGGCTTCGCCTTCGCCGCCCGCACCTGCGGCACGGTGCAGATGCCGACCTTTCCCAGCATCGGCGCCCCTCTCTTTCAATCGAATGCACGCCTCTCTGAGAGGAACACATCCGCGAACGGAGAGGAGGCGGCGGCGGAGAAGGATTCGGCAAGAAGCGCAGCCCCCGCCCTTCCTCCTCCTCCGTCGTCTGCCACCTCCGCATTAGTCCCCAGCACCTTCAGCACCGAAGGAATGCGGTGGTGTGCGCTGGGTCCGGTGGATATGGGCTACGCCGCCGAGCACTACAACAGCGATACCGCGGCTGCTGCCGGTGACTTTCGCGCTGTCGGCGCTGCTGGCGCGCTCTTCGGCTTCAGCTCCTTTCAGTCGTTGTTTGCGGAGGTGGAAGAGGAGGTGCGGCGGACCGCGTCAACCGAAGGCGCCCCGTCGTCGTCTTCGTTGCCTCCGCGTGCGAGTCGGCGTGTGCTGTGGGAGACCACCGCACTCCGCATGCTGCACCAGCAGCACGGCATCGTCTACGGACTTGACGCGACCACGACGGCGCGTGTGCTGCTGCGCTGCGGTGTTGGCTTTTCTGGACAGGCCTCCCCGCTGCTGGCCCAGCACGTCCTGCGCCGCTACCTGCGCAGCTGTCATGTCCTGCGGGATGAGGTGGTGCGAGCACAAGAGCTGATTGAAGCGCAGATGGACGCGGAGGAAGAAGAAGCTGTGCTGGGCAGGCGAGATCGCACGCCGCGGTCAACAATACCCCTTCAAAACGCGTCGGAGACGGCAGCGGCAGCAGCAACGGAGGCTTCCGCTGCCACCACAACGACGGCGGTGACGACCGTTTCTCCGCGTCGATCAGCGAAGGAGTTGCTGGAGCTGTACCCTCGCCTCTCGCGTGCGGTTGCCCCACACCCTTCCCCGTTTCTCGTCTTCTTCAAGGTCATGCGTGAAGCACGCGAGGTGCTCTCGAACGCGGTGGACGAGGAAGTCGCCGCTGCCGCTGCCGCTCGCCGCTCTCGTACCAGCGGCCTGCGTGCGAACAGCTCGCTGCCGATGGTCCACTGGGAGCTCGTGTGGCACGCCTTTCAGCAGCTGAACCGCGAGAACCCGCTTTGGTTTACGCAGATGACCGCACAGGAGGCGGGCGACTTGTGCCAGGATGTCATCGAAGTCCTTTGCCACGGCGCCGATCCGTGGCTGCCACTCAACGTGGCCCGCCGCGTCTCGCTCCGGCACGTCGTCGACGGGGTGGAGATGGCGCTGTGGCTGCTGCACCGTCTGGACCCGTCGCACCACACGGAAGAGGCACGCGAGGTGGCCCGCAAGCTGTTCCGCTGGCTGCTGGTGGATGTCGGACTCCATCTCCAGCCGTCGCTGCATCACCACCTCATCCCAGCCGCGCGGGCGCTGATTCGGTTGGGCCTGCAGGAGGAGCTGCGCGTCCTGTACAGCGCCGTGCTGGATAACGTGTACGTGTTTCTCCCTGAGCACCGCGACGCGTTCATTCACGTGCTGCGGGACTTGATCTGCCCCTCCTGCGCGAGTATTCTGCCCGAGAGCGACGTCTACGTGGATCGTGCGTGCCCAAATTGCATGGCGGTGGTGCCCGCCAAGGACGCCGACACGATCCCGAGTTTCCGGCTATCGGCGGAGCATGTGGAGCGGCTGCGGGAGCGACGCAAGCAGCAGCGTCAGCGCACGCGTCAGCGTCTAAGCGCCAGCGTCCATCGTTTGCAATCGGAGGACCACGACAGAGAGCGACGCCCTGCTCGACCACAACGTCCGTATCACCTTCGAGGCCCACAGGACGCCGCGGACGTGCTACGGCGACACCTGCAGAGGAGCAAAGAGGCGGAAGAGGAGGAAGGGAACGAGGACGGCGGCAACGTGATGGCGCTGCGTCTCGCGGAAGCCGCCACCCTGGTGCCGGGTGTGTCGGTGGGGTCGGACTACGCCTTATTTCCTGTCGCTGGTGGTGGTGATAGCGGTCATGCGGCGGTGATGGACGTACGCGCAGCAATGGAGGAGTCCTCGCGTCGGCTCGAGCTGCAGCGGGCGGCACGTCGGTACGCCCTCGCTCAGCGCGGCGACACAAGCGATGATGCTCAACGTGAGGCGTCTTTCAGAGATCGCAACAGCAGCAGCAGCAGCGGTCTCGTCTCCCCCTACCGCACCTCAGCAGCAATGCCGACCACCCTGCCCATATCCGCGCAGGAGTTGGATGCCGCGACGCTGAAGTACCTGTCCACGGCAGCGAACGCCGGCGCCCGCGCGTCTGCGGCGACCAACGCGGCGCACGACGGCGTGTGGGTCTGCGTGTGGTGTCAGGCGGAGAACACCGAGTGGAGCAGCCGCGTGCAGTGCAGCGCGTGCGGGGCGGAGACCGGGCCTGCAGCCCCGTGGCGTCACTTCGCCTACGCCGATCCGGTGACGGGCGATGTTATGGCAGAGCTGCGCGGTCGCATGAGCAACTGTGAGGAGCGGCCGGTGGATGCGATAGTGGCGGGATACTTGCTCATGGTGTACCGTCGCACCTTCCAACTGCGTGCGACGCCAGCTGATCAGGAGCGGCTGCAGCGTCTCGTAGCGATGCTGTGCCGCCTGCAGGAACGTGTGTTGGCGGGCTACGTCTACACTCGCCTCGTTCCGCTGCCGCAGCGACACGTAGGTGCGCTGCTCCATCTTCTCGCGCAGACCTACGGACAGGAGAGCGAGGCCCGCTATCGTGCCCTGACGCAGGACGACCTGACACGACCAGAGAAGGAGGGCGTGTTCTTTGAGGCGGTCTTCGGCCCTCAGACGTGTCGGGTGTGCTTCGGCAGCCACGACTGGCACCTGTGCCCCATCGTCACGCGCGACTTTGCCGGCGCCGCGGATGCGCAACATGAACAGCAGCGCAGTCCCATCAGTCTCAGTCCTGAGGAGAAGCAGCGGGCGGTGCTGGAGAGGCTGGCACAACGCATTCATGAAGCAGCGCAATCTGCTGTTGCTGCCACCGCGCCGGCAGCGACGTCCCCCACCGCGTCCTCTTCAACCGCACGAAACCCAGCCGCGGCAGCAGGAAAGCCCAACGCACAGCTGGTGGTGAACGCGTACGTCGCCTTCGTCTCTTCTCCATTCCGTGAGATTTTTGCCGAGCTGCACGCTGACGACACAAATGAGCTGTCGCTGCTGCTGAGCAGCCTTCAGCAGTACCGCCGTGCCGCCTTCGTGCTGTGCCACATCCCCCTGACCCAGCGCTCCACGGCGGCCTACCTGCGGCTGGTGAGCTTCTTTAACGTAACAGAGGAGGAGGCGCTGACGCTGCTGGATGCGAAGACGAAGGCACCTCACCCGTCGGACCCAACCGCAGCATCAGCCACATCAGCGACTGCAGCAGCAGCGCCGAATTTTGTGCAGGTCACCAAGACGTGCTGTATGTGCCTGGATCAACGCCACGCCTCGCATGAGTGTCCTCGACTGGGGGAATGGTTGAGGGGCGTGCAGCGACTGGCGAGAGAAGAGCGGGAGTCAGCAGCAGCAGCAGCGGCGGCGGCGGCGAAGTCATCCACATCCACCACTACCGCGTTGGTGGACTCCGTCGGCTCGGCACGGCTGCGCCAGCGGCTGCGAGCACAGGTGGACGGCTGGACGACCGCCGGGCCGGAGCGGCTGCACGCGTTTTATCGATACCTGGTGGCCCACATGGAGTTGCTTGGGCCGTCGAGTCGTGATCGCCCCTCCGCCGCATCGCCTTCTTTAGCATCGTCTTCAACGGCGACAGCAGCTGCGGCGGCGTCGTCGTCACCGCGTCGAATGGATCTCAACGATCCGCTGGTCTATGCGGTGAACAAGACGGTGACGAAGCTGGCCATGTTGGAGCGGCGCAGCGAGACCTATCGCCTCTACGCCCACGCCCCCGTGGAGTGTGTGTCCGCCGCCACCACGTCAGCGGTGCTACGCATGAATGGGTTTGCGGAGGACAGCATCCGCGCACTGCTCAAGGCGGACGATTATGATGACGCTGCCGCGTCCTCGTCGATGGACGACGACAGCATGAGGGCTACGGAGGCGGAGTTGATGATGGCCCGCAGTGGCAGCAACGTGCATGCAGTGTCGGCTGCACGTCAACGCGCGCCGCTCGCCGCCCGCACCGCTGCCGTCCCGGTCCAGCGCTGCTGCCTCCTGTGCTTCTCGTCTGCGCACGCCTACGTGGACTGTCCGGAGCTCGCCGCGGCGGCGACAGAGGCGGAGAAGCTGCTATTAGTCGTGCAGCAAGTCGGCGGGATCAGCTGCGTGCACGACGGCATTGGCGCCGCGGCGGCGTACGTTTACAACGTGTACAACCGCGGACGTTTATCAGGCGGAATGGTGCGATTGAATCCGGCGTTGGTCACAGCGCTGCTGACGCTGGCGCGGCGGTGCTTCGCAACGCATCAGCTCAGTCACGGCATGCGGGTGCTGCGGCGAATTCCGGTTGAAATGGTGCCCCCCGCCACGGCGTACACTGACCTCTGGCGGGCGGCGGGCTTACCCGAAGAGTCGGTGGAACAGAAGCAGGCCCAACTGCTCGCGCTGTACGACGCGGAGGGCCTCGTCCCCTCGGTGGACTCGCCCCCACCTCGTCCGACCTTCTCGAACAGCTTCCTCTCGCAGCTGAGCCGTGTGCTGCACGACGACGTCTGCCGGCACTGCTACGAGCACGGGCACACCATCGCGACGTGTCCGCTGTTCCACGCCGAGGTCAGCTTCGGCCGAGACTACGTTGCCGCCTACCGCATGAGTATGATGTCGGAGCAGCTGGACCGCGCGTGGCAGGAGGCCTACCTGCTGAAGTTGGTCGACTTCTTTCGCACGCACTATTTGTTTATGCCGTACCACATCGCCGGCGTGGCGAACGCGTTGAACGCTATTACAGCGATGTGGAGCTTCCGCGGCGAGCCAGGGATCGCGCTGCGCAACCTACTGATGATCCCTCCCGCTTACCGCCGTCGACAAGCCTTCAAGCACGTTCTGCACGCTCTGCGTGTGCCGTCGGCGGACATCACGCGCTTGCTGGGTGACTTCTACTTCGCACCAGAAAACAGCGGCGTGGGCGGCGGCGGCAACGGTAGCGGTCACAACAGCGCTGGCGGGGGAAACCCACAGCAGCAGCAGGAGATGATGATGGCGCAGCACTTGCTGATCCCGAAGCCGGCCATTCGGGATCTGGCGCGGCGGCAGATCTTCGAGCAAGTTCCCGCGGCGATGGTGGCCTTGACGGAGAGTACGGAGCGCATGGCGCACATACGCGCCAACCACGAGCGCCGCGGTGGTGCGGCTGACACACTTTCCTCGTCGTCTTCTGCGTCTGCTGCATCTGAAATGAATGCTGGTAGCGGCATGGGTGTGGGCATCTCCGCACGCATCGCGCAGTCTATCCGACAGCAGCAGCAGCAGCAGCAGCAGCCATCGCCTGACATGGATGGCGTCTCAGCATCGTCCTTCAACTCACCCATTCTGCGACGTGTGATGCAGAGCGGCGACATGGCGCAGCTGCGCGAGGACTTCGATCCCATTCTCGCTGAATTGGAGAACGCCGTCGGCATGCGTCTGGGCAGCCGGCACACGCTGTTTACCAGCGCCATAGACATCGTGGGCTCCGCCGCAGCGTCCACGGCGACGTCAGGCACGGCGGGCGCGGCGCGTCGCACCCGTGCGCCTTCCCCTACGCATCCCTCAAGAGATACATCATCCCCGTCATCGTCATCGTCATTCTCAGCAGAGGTGAGCACGTCGTCTACCGGTCGCGGTGTATCGGAGGCGGAGGTCGTCACGGAGGTGCAGACGCAGCCCGTCCAACGAGGCAATCCCCAGCGCTCAGCGACACCCCGTTCTTCTTCTTTCCCCTTGCCCCCAAAGCCGCTCTCCGCCGCACAGGAGCCGCCGTTTTCTTCGTTTGCGCGTCAGCTTCGTGAGCAGCAGCAGGGCCAACCGCCACCACGCAGCCCAAGAGGCACGCAGCCGGTAAACGAGACATCAGTGACTGCGCCGCAGGTTGGTGATACCGCTACTACAGGAGGAGAGCGAGCGCCAGCAAACAGTGGTGCGGTGCCGCATGCTGCGTCTCGCATGAGCGAGGATGAGGTCAAATCTTCTTTCTCTGAGCCTTCAACACGCACGTCACGCGAACGGCAGCGACAGCAGCAGCAGCAGCAACAGCGATCACAGGGACCAACGGATCACCGCAGCCGCAGCAACAACCGCGACTACCGAGGCAACCGCAGCAACGCACAGCCTTACCGTGGAAGTAACCGACGGCAGACGCAGCAGCAATCGCAGCGTCGTCACGATCGCAGAGACGGACGAGGGAGTAATACAGAGGCGCAATAAGGCAGTCGAGGAGATAGATATGTTTAATGGTCAACAAGGGGGATGTGGAGCCACACATTGGAGCGGAACAGCGCTGTGGCCGACTCGTTGTTGCCGTGTTTGATTGCATCTGTTGCTCATGGCGTGTTGTGTGTGTGTGTGTGTGTGTGTGTGTGCGTTAGTGGTTGGCGTATGTGACGTCTCGAGCCTCTCCTGTTGATGTGGTGTGCCTTCACCACAGTGGAGAGTGGTTTCTTGCGACGTGCCTTTTTTTTTCCTTTAATGCTGTTTTTCGCTGCATTACATGTCATGCTTTGCGTTGCGAGCACCGCTTCACCCCGGTAATACGGCGGAGTTGTGGGAAATACAATATAATAATTAACAATAAAAACTCGGTAACCGCAGCAGGAGTGCACCTTCCGGTTGCTATTGGACGATGCGTGTACAGAGAACACGCACCCTTTTTTTTTTAAAGGAGGTTTCTTTGAAGAAAAAAAGGTATATTTATTTGTTGGTGTCTGTTCTTGCCGCGGGGAACAATATTCTCTGTTTTATCTATCCGTTGTGGCGGCTGTGGCACCAGCTGAGCCACGCTAACCCTTGTCATATTCCTACTTTAACGCACGAAGGAGCGAGAGCAACTGTCGGGGGGGGGGGGTGAAAGTGGGCGAGCATGTTTTCAAACAATGTCGGAACTCAATCTCTTCAATCTCCAACAAGAGAAGAAATACATATCTCTATGAAAGGAAGAAGAAGGCGAATCGAATCGAAGCTGCTGCTTCGTATCAGAAGGCTTCTTCTAAAACCGATGATTACGAGAATCTGTCTTGAGGACACCATTCTAGATATATATATATATATATATATATATTTGTATTTGCGACTTCACTATGACATCTCTCCAGTGCAGTTTTCGCCTGCAATTCGTTCTTTCCCTTTTTTCTCTCATCCTTCTTGTGTTTTCTTCTCTTTACCTCTTACTCCTCTGAACTTCTGGCCGCCACACCCGATGCTGAACACCACCGACGTTTTGTAGCCGTGCGTTCTATTTCTTCTCTCTTTGACAAGCCATTCACCTTTCCTGATTTGTTTTCTTGTTTTCTTTGTTTTCTTTCCATCTACGGACAACGCTGAAGGACCCGCCCCTCCCTCCTTCCGTCCTTCCTTTCTCTCCCCCTTACAGCATTCAAATGCAGAACTCCGTTATCAAGCTCACCATTGAGAAGGCGGAGGCCCTCCTCGCCCTCAACCCGGGCGGCACATCGAACCCGTACATCACAGCCACCATCGGTGCCCAATCGGTGACGACGCCGGTGCAGAACAAAACGGTGAACCCGGTCTTCAACGCGACCTTCACCTTCACCGACTGCCCCTTGCCCTCCATCGTGACGCTGCGCGCCTTCAACAAGATCCAGTACGTCGATGTCGAGGACCCGCTCGGCACGGCCACCGTCACGCTCTTCGACGTCCAGCCGGAGGAGACGACCAAGACGGTGCAGCTGAGCCACGGCGGCAATGCGGCGTTGGCCCAGCGCGCGCCCAACGGGTGCGGGTCGGTGCAGATCCGCTACACCGTCACGCCCATGCCCGAGGCGGCCACCGCCGAGCACCCGCCGATGCTGGTGTCCAAGAACGCCAGCGTCACGTCCGCCGGCGGGGCCTCCACCCCGATGCCGGTCCCGGCGGCCATCAACATCGACGCAAGCGCCCCGGCGGCGATGCCGGTCGCCATCTCGCCCAAGGACAGCCGCATCAGCACGCCCCGCTCCGGCGCGCGGTCGACCAGTACGGCGAACCTCGTTGCGTCGAACCCGAGCGTGACGAACCCGGCCGCCACGACGCCGATGCTGCGGCCGGTGGAGGTTTCAGGCAGCGCGCCGCTCGGCAGTGGCGGCGCTGGTGCTGCGGCGGCCGTCGTACCCGTGTATTCCTCCTCCGCCGCGTTTGGTGGGATCGGCGGGCAGAACAGCCAGCTGACGCCGCCCAGCCTCACCCCGGCGAAGCCACCGGCTGTGTCGACGTTCCTCGTGCCGCAGGTGGCACCCCCGCCTCCCGCGACGACAGGAATGAACATGTCCCTCAACACGGCGCCAAACAACGGGTACACGAGCTACGCCGTGCCCGGTGTGCGGATCCCCGCGCCGGTGGCCGAGCTGGATGCCGCTGCTGCTGCTGCCGCTCCCGTGGCGGTCTCTGCGGAGTCCTACTACGCAAACAACAGCGCCTGCCAGCCCGCCTCCACCCCGCTCCCGGCGGTGAATGCACCGTCGCCGAACAGCGCGTCGATGCTGCCGGTCGCGCCCAGCGCCGTCGCGGCGGTTCGCTTCGCCTCGCTGCAGGAGACCACCAACGCGGCCACCTCGTTTGATGCGCAGTACTCCGCAAAGGCCCTGCAGAGCGCGTCGGCCAGCTCCCTCTTCACCGCCGCAGCGCAGGCACCGCTGCTTCTGCCGCAGCAGAAGTTCCTGTCCGTGCCGCCCAACATCCACGGCACGCCCTTGTCGAACGTGCAGTCCCGGGAGGGGTCGCGGCTGCCGTCGGCGGCGCAGCTGCCCCCGCCGTCGGTGGCGGTGGCCGGAGGGGCCTTCCCTGCCCAGGCCCTTCCTGCAGCGCTGGAGGCCGGTGCAAACCCAGTCGCCGTCGCCCCCCGCACGCCGCCGCTCAGCTCCAGCACGTCGAACAGCCGTCGCTCCACCCCGTCCACGCTGTCCTCGCACGGACGCCCGACGTTGTTTTCCGCCGCCGCCGGTGCCGCTGCGGAGTTCCCTGCGCAGGCGTCACTGAATGCGCCAGGGGGTCAGGGCATGCGGCGTGGTGTGGCGCCGGTGCCGGCGACGGCTGGCGTGCCGCTGCAGCAGCAGCATCGGCCCAACGTGGGCGGCTCCGCCTTCCCCTCCCCACCGCACCGGACACGCTTTTCGGTTCCGTCCACGTCCGCGTCTGCACCCGCGGCGGCGCTCGACGGCACGCGGTCGCCGAAGCGGCGGAGTCCCAAAAACGAGGCGCCGTCGGACGCGGCTGTGCCCTCGGCGGAGGCCCTCTACGCGGACCCGGACTACCTCTTCGAGGCCGCTGCGAGCGGGATGGATGAGGCCATCTTCCGTCAGCTGCGCGACGTCGACCCGTACCTCACCAACGGCTTCCTGACCTGCCTCGACTACTCCGGCCGCAGCCTGCTGCACATCGCGGCGTGGAACGGTCAGCTGCGGGTGATGCAGATCCTGCTCGCGCCGGAGCCGGCCGCGCCGATGATCGATCTGCGTGCCCTGGTAGCGGCGAAGAGCGGTAATACCATTCTTGCACGCCGCGGCCTGCAGCGGGCAGGCGGAGGTGGCGCGGTGGTTGCGTTACTCGCACCCGTCGGCCGGTCCGCTGCTGCTGTCGATGCACAACGCACGCGGCATGACGGCGGCTGAGTGTGCGATGGAGGCGGGCTTTCCGCAGGTGGCGCGTCTCCTGATGCCGAACTAAAAGCGGTAAAGAAGAAGAAGAAAAAAAAAACAACGACCCATGCCAACGGCGAAGGAGGACGGTGGTGTGTCGGATCGTGTTTGGCGGGTCAGTGCGATTCTGAACGTCGACACGTCGCACGGTGCTTCCGCTTCTCTCCGCATCGCCACTACGCGCCGATATGTTCATGTGCAGGTGTTAACAGATGCGCGTACCTTCGTGCGTACGAGCGCGTGCACACCTGTGCTTCCGAATGTGCGTGTTTGGGCTCGAGTGCGGATTACTCGTGAAAGGTGCCGTGATGCTGACGCACCGGGAAAGTGCTGTCTGAAGTGTCCGATGGTTTCTATGTTGCCTTGATCTTTTTTCTTCTTCTTTGTGAATGCTTCGTGTTCGCTGGCTGAACGTGCGCGTGCCTCACAAACGGTGTTTTTCCCTCGCGTAGTGGTTTCCGTATACGGTTCTTTTGTATTCCGCTTCTTTTATTTTTATTTCTTCCTGCGCGATGGTCACGTTCTTGGGGCGCGCTGACCCGTGCATCGCTGTACTCCGTTTCCCTCGCATGGGTGCTTCGTCTTCTGTTATTATCTATCTTATCTCTTTTTCTCCCCCCTTTAGCCGGTCGCAGGCGAGGTGGACGGCGTTGATGTGGCAATGCAAACTGATGATACTTTTCTTTCTTTGGCGCTGCACAAAAATCAGTTTAGGTATTTATTATTATTATTTTCGTTTGTTGGTGCTAGTGCGGGCTTTCCTTCTTTCCTATTTTTCCCCCTTTTTCACTCCTGTCAGCGGTTTCTTTTGGTTTGTATTATGTGTGGCGGCGGAGAGGAGGTGACGTCGCGCGTGCCGAAAGGGGGGGGGGGGTAGCCCTTCGCCGCACCCTTCACACGTCGCTTCGCCTCTTCAAAAGCTATGAAAGAAACCTCCCCCTCACTAACACATTCACACACACAGAAGGAGTTTTTATCCGCCGTGAAGCCGTCGTGAAGCCGTCGTGAAAAAGAATCTTCCTTTCTAGACGGAGCAGCAACGGCGGAGCGGAAAAATATGAAGACGGAGTCGACCGGCGCCGCTCTGGTGCGAGCTGAACCTGACACATTCTCGATCATTAACAATGCACACCTACGCACACACACACACACTCACCGCAGTCGCACGCACGCAGAGACAGACAGGAGGTGGGGGTGGCGTGGCGACACTCCCCTCGCCCCTCCAAAAAGAAGACATCGTTGATACGAGCGCAGGACTGCATAATACTCAGAAGAATGAAGGAAATAAATTAAATGTAAGAAAAGCGTGCATGGACTGCGCTACGAGAGCTTGAGGAGGCCTGCGTTCCCATCGGAAAAAGGAGAAGAAGAAGGTGAGGTCTCAAAGATCTTCTCTTTGCATTGTTTACTGGCATTAGCGAGCGCTTCAAATAAGCGTTATTCATTCACACACAGAACTGTATCACTTCCTTCGATTTAAAGAGATGGAATGGTGCAGTGAATGTAGCTGCTAAGAATCACGGAGAAGCCTATTAAAAAAAAAGAAAGGCTGAAAAGAGTTGATTTGAAAACCGGCGGGTTTTTGCAAGCCGCTACTTCATCTCTTTTCTGCTTTTCTTTTTCTTCCTGTGTGCCGTGTGATGGTGCGATGGAAGCCTCCTCAGAGCCTCGCGTGCTTTCGTCTTCGCGCTTTGGACGTCCTCGTAGCCTTTTTATATTTCACTTCGAAGAGAGGCGCCCTCTGTGCTGTCCATCGGTGCTTGCGTGTGTGCCTGTGTGAACGTGTGTGTGTGTGTGGGTGTGTATATCGAACACCTTCGCTCGGTGTGCCTCCCTTCTCGCGGCTTCCTTCCTTTCAAAGTGTAAGCTTTCCTGTTCCGGTAGGTTGCACACGTTCGTTGCAGGGGAAAGAGCAAGAAAGAGAGAAAGACCACAAGAAGCTGCGAGAAGGGGATGCGTCGTTTACGCGTTGCTCCGTGGCGGTGAAGGGACTCAACGGCTTTTTTTTGGGTTTCTTTCGGTGAGTCTCTGACGGATCAAATACGGTATAAGAAGAGAAGAGAAAAAGGTATGCTGCAGCTACCACGACTACGAGTGGTGTGCGTATTTGGGTAAGGGGGCGTTGGTGCCTCTCATATTTTCTTTGTTTTAGGTATTTGTTTTGGTGTACAAAGGAAAAGCAAGTGCTGGTCGTGCTTACGGCTTTCACAATGCTTTGCGTTCTATGTTTCCCGTTCTTTGTTGTCTTCAACAAATTCTTCCACCTCGATGTATTGTTATGAAAACGTATTCCTTTAAAAAACGAGTTAAACTCCTGCGATCAACGAGCAAACAAACAAGATATATATATATATATATATATAAAGCCTGTGAGCGACTTTCTACGTCTTTTCCTTCTTGTTTTTCCTCTCTCTTCTCCGTGCTTCTTCATGCTTCACCTTGTCTTTTTTTGATTTGATTTTTTTTTCCCTTTAAAGACGACTTCTTTCTTTTTATCACTCAACCTCCTCCCTTCCCTCCCCCCAAGAAAAACTCCTTCGTCCTCCCCGCATCCGTTCACTGCAGGTGTGTGTGGGAGGCTCTTCCTCTCTCTTCGTGTTTTCTTCTTTTTCATGTTCTGTCTTCACGTCTGCACGTGCGTTCTTCCCTCCCCGCTGCTCACCTCCTTCTTCTCTGCTGCGCGAGAAACAGACAACTACAGCCACGATGAACTCCTTTGATCAATAACAATAACCTCAGGGGGGTTTTCTATATCGAACTGTGTGTTGAGCAGCGTGAGAAAGTACAAAGAAAAGAAAAGGATCGCAAGGGAAATAACGCTGCTCCGTTATGCTGGGATCCAACCTGCGTGTGGCGATGACGAAGTGAAAAATTGTTAAAATAAGAAGAAGATAAAGTTCCTTTCCCGATATCTTCTTCCCTACGTGCTGTCGCAAAATGGGAAGAAAACGAAAACTCCAAACTCTCCCAAAGAAGGCGTCCTTCACAGACAAAAAGAAAAGAACAGGAAAACAGCCGTTTTTTGTCACTAGGAAGGGAAAAGTTGGTGCTCTCATCGAAGCGATCCGTTGTAGCGCGAGCAGCGATAATCCTATGAGCGATATTGTAGGCCACTGCGTGTCGAACGCGTTGGGTAGCTGATGGAAGGAGCACTTACACACACACCCTTGCTGGTTCTTTCCCTCTCCTCTTTTGACATGGTGCTTTTCCTTTTATTATTTACTGTTGTTATATACGTCCCCCCATGTGTGTGCGCGACAGTTGCTCTTTTTTTTTTTGGTTTTACCGTCTTCTCTTCTTCACGTTTTCTTTTGGATCCTGGAAAGAGGACGAAAGGAAGAAGAAGAAAAAGGTATAACTGAATAACCCGCTGTCTTTTTTTTTCTAATATTTGCAGCACGGGGGGCGCGTTGTAGCGTCGTTGCTACGAAAAAGGCGCCTCTGCTTTTGCGTTCTTTGGGGTTTTCTCTTTCTCCTTCTTTTTTTGTTATCGACAGGCACTCAAAACGGGGGCGTTGGTTGGTTGGTTGGTTGGTGATGGCGCTTTGCCTTTCTTTCTTGTTTTGTCGTCTTTTTATTCGTACTCTGCACGCGTTTCTTCTTCTTTCTCTTTCCCCCCTTCCTTTCATCTCTTATTCTAAAAAGAAAAAAACCGTTTTTGACCTTCTTTTGTGTATTGTGATCCTTGATGATGCCACTTTCTTCTCTCTTCTCTCTTCTCTCTTTGCGGTAGCGACAAAGGCCCCGGATGAACGCGTCGAAGTCAACCGCAGCAACATCAAACAACAAAGGAAAAGCGGTTAAAGAGTTTTCTTGTGTGATGTATGTGCGACCTGCGCTTGAGGAAGCATCGTGAGAAGTTTAAAAAGAAAATGGGATAAAGGCGATGCATCGGTGAGCAAAGCTGGGTTGAGGGACTAGCCACACACACACACACACAGGCCCAAAAGAAGGCAGCCAACTATGCCACAAGTAGCCGAAGCGCAGAGGATCACGAAACAAAGGGAAACCCATCAACGTAGGGGACATTTTTTTAATTATTATCTGTTCTGTCCCGCGCATTGTGATTGCCCTTGTCTACGTAGTTGGTTTGCTTTATCCGTTTTTTTCTGTTTGTGGATAACGCATCTGGGGTGTCTAGGAGACATGTGTTCTGCATCGCAGCCGCATTCCTAAATCAGCTCTCGGTGAACGAAAAAAAGCTCTTCCGTGCATTCCCCCTCCCTCTTTGTTTTTCTTCTTCTGCTCTCCTGCATACGCACACAAAGTCACCGACGTGCGACCTCACGCGCACGCGCGTCTTCCGCCATTTTTGTGTCACGCTCCTTCTTTTTTTCTCTCTTTCCTTTTTATGGATGGTCTCGAAGCCATCGCATCCGTGCTTGTGTGTGAATTGCTGTTATCGCTGGCGGCAGGGGGAAAAAGAAAACTATATATAAATATCTATAAGTACTTTACTTTGTTTGCGCGTTTCCTCTCTCCCCCCCTCTTACTCTCTGATCTTCGACCACGGAGCTGAACGACTCCCTTCCTCTTTCGGATTCCCGGAGAGGACGAAAAGGGGAGTCGGGGAGGGAAAATCAAAAGACCCGCCTTCTTATTCATCTTCCAAAAAAGAAAAAGAAAGAAGAAGCAGCTGTCAAGCAGGCCGTAAAGAAAAGGAGAGAAGACAACCGACGCACAACCAAGCAAGCGGCCGACCCCCCCCCCAAAAAAAAAAATTGTTCTTATGAAAAGCAATAAAGCCTCTCCCCCCGTAGCGCCGGCCCTCTTTTTTATTTTTTATTTTAAACTCTCCGTGCAGAGCAACCAAAGGAGAGAAGAGAGAAGAAGAAGTTCTCTCGTTGGGTTCGTTGCG
The DNA here is from genome assembly GCF_001293395.1 of Leptomonas pyrrhocoris. NCBI lineage: Eukaryota > Euglenozoa > Kinetoplastea > Trypanosomatida > Trypanosomatidae > Leptomonas > Leptomonas pyrrhocoris. The sequence goes on from NW_015438359.1 coordinate 311,130, forward strand.
CGATTATTTCTTTGTTTATGAATTTCTCGCCAATTTCACCTTCCTTTTTTTTTAACATTATTTTCTTTGAAACGGAGATGGAAAGGGAAAAAAATTAATTGCTGTTGCGCGACAAGAAAACAACGGAGGGAGAGGGGAGAGGGGAGAGGGGAGAAGAGAAGGGCCGTCCCCTCCCCTCCGCCTCCACAAAGAGGAGAGAGGCGCTGTCGTCTCTCTTCTGTCGTTTTTGTCGATGATGTTTTCGTTCACCCCGCACTGCATATCTATTTATATTTATTTGTTTCTTTTTGTTTTTATAGGAAAAAGAGAACCACGACGGCCAAGAACGGCTTCATTCCAGGACTGCTGCTATGCATACCTGGCGTTGAGGGCAACTGCCGCAGCTTCCTTCGGTTGCTCTCGTTCCCACGAGACGCGTCCCTCAGCGAGGAGGGCGAAGGCGTGATGGTTCGTGGAGCCTTAAGAAAGGGGAAAGCGGCTGTCCGCACCTCTTTTTTTTTTTAAAGTGGCTTTACGCATTCAGCTGCAAGCGGAGCTGCTGTTGTTCCGCACTGGAGAAAAAAGAGAAGCGAAAACTGGAATTGGTGAAATGCGGGTTTGGCGCTACGAGACGCACTTCATTGGAGAGTCAACACCGTTCCCTTTGAAGACGAGCTGCCTCTCTTCCTCGTGATCTCTCTATTCGCTTTTCTTCCTTTCCTCGCTCTCCCGTGTCTTTTTTTGTTTGTTCTCTTCATCCTTGCTTCCTCTTCAACCCTTCACCCAGCATTCGTGGAAGATCGTGTGTTTCTCCCCAATCTTACGAGATCCACTGTCGCATACTTCTCTCCTTCAATAGTCGTCGGTGTGATAATTATTTGGCCTTTTCCTCTTGCTTGCTAGTACCACATGGTTGCTGCGCGGAGTGTTGTCGTCTGCTGTTTTTGAAAGTTATCCCCTCCCTCCTTCCCTCCCCTCCTCCTCTCCTCTCCTCTCCCGCCTCGCTGCTGCGGCGATACGCATCTGGAAAGCGAGTTGCCTCCCTTCTTCCCTGCGAGAGAACCAACTACACCCGAAGAAGAGAAGGAGAAAAACACAAAAAGTAATTCCCCCGAAACGACCGTCAGAGAAATTCGTGTACGCCGCGTGAAGAGGGGCTCCTCCGCCCTCGACAAGCTCGCAAAGGAACATCGTCAACAACATCAACGACATAAGAATAATAATAGGAATAACAACGGATCCGGGTGACTTGCTTTGGAGCTTTTCTTCTTGTTTCTTCTGCCTTTTTTTTTCCTTCTTTAAGCGATCACCGACTTCACGAGGGATCTGCATCGCGGATATCACCCTTCCTCCGATTCGTCAGTTCCACTACCTTCAAAACAGCAGCAGCAGCAGCGTTATGGGCGGTCTCCATCGACAAACCTCTGCCCTCTCGTCTCCTCTCTCCTGCCCCTCCTCAGCCGGCGCATTCTCTGCAGTTACACCTAGTGGAATGTAAGCGAATTGTCTGTTTATTATTATTATTGTTTTGGATTTGCTGTTACGCAGAGCTTTTGTGTGATTATCTTTTATATATATTACATTTGTTTTTACCGTGTAGCTCTCCTTCCTTTCTTCTATATATTTATATTTGACTGCTCTTTGGCCTGCGACGTTGTGTGTCGACACTTTTCTTTCTCCCTCTCATCTTGCGCTTGGTACGCTCTTGGTTTTACTTCCCTTTTTCCCTTTTGGTTATACCTCAGCCTTTGTCGGCGGTTGGGGTCCATCGTCTGCTCTTCAGATTTCTTTCTTGTCTTCCTTCGCGCTTCTTTCACACATTCTTTCGCTTGTAAAGCTCGTCTGCGCTGTTGACGACGTCGCGGGTCCTTGGGCGGCAGAAGGGAAAAGAAAACGCTTCCTCCCTCCCCCCCCCCCGTTGCATGCTATGGTGATCGGCGAAACACAGATAATTATATATATAAAATTTTTTCGTGTTCATCAAGGAGAAGAAAGAAGGAGGGAGTACAGCCGTCCGACATGTTTTCGCTGGGCCTCTCCGGGGGGAAGAAGGCCGATCAGCTGCCGCCGCTCTCCCCATCCCCGCTGCGCTCCCGCAAAGATCGTGACACACACCGCACCAACGAGGAGGCAGGGCGCTTCTTCCTCTCTCTCCCGGTCACGACAACCCGATCAACGGACGGGCCGAGCAGCAACAACAACAATAACAGCAGCAGCAGCAACAACGCCAGCAGCACGGAAGCGAGCGTGACAGCGCTGCGTCAGCAGACGACCACGCGGACACCGCCGCCACCACGCGACGACACCCGAAAAGGTGCGCAGGCCCCACCCTTGTCGAACACAACGTTGCACCTCGCACTGACCAGTACGTACACGAGTGAAAGCTGCAGCAGTAGCAGTAATAATCTGGCGTCCCGATCGGTGCCGGTGTCGGGAGCCAATAGTTTAGAGACGCCGTATGTGCGTCGATGGCACACCTGTGCGGGGAGCACAGCTGGTGAGAGCCAACACACCCCACTGCAGCAGCGTCAGTGCAGCAGCTGCAGCATCAACAGCATCAACACCACCAACAACAGTAGTAGCAGCCCCGTCAATATGGGTGCGTTGGGCGGTGTGATGGACCCTCGGCCTCCTCCGCAGCTCACACGCAGCATCGTCTTCAGCAGCCGCGAGAGCGAACCTCGTGTGACGCCGCCTCAGCTGTCTTTCTCATCCGAGTCGAAGGACAACAGCCGCAACGGCGGAGCTGCAGATACGGCGGCTACACCGGCGCACCCCTCAACAAATGTGCCGGACAGCGCGCCCCGTCCGTCTGCGACGCTGCCGCTGACTGGCGTTTACCTCCAACCCTCCACCTTTCGCATTGGTGCGACGGGCCGAGACGTGCTGTGGGCCCTGTACAAGACGAATGGTGTGATTGCGAACTATCTCGATCCGTCGTACTCGGCTGGGCAGGACAGCACGCTCCTCTCCGCACCCCCACCACCGTCCCTCGCGACGTTGACGAATGCAAGTCCGGCGTCCGCCGCAGCGGCATCATTAACGCCGCTGTCATCGCTCGCCGCCACGGGAGAGAGCTATGGGGCGTCAGCAAATGCCTTACACAAAGCGGCGAACAGCAGCAGCAGTAACAACAAAAGTATTAATCATAACCCCCCTCACGGCGGCAGCGGCAGCTCCCCCGTAGTGAGTCTTGCCACGACCACCCTCAGCATGCTTGCAGAGGAGAAGCAGCGCAGCAACCACAACAGCTGCAGCAGCGGCGGCGGCGGCAGCAACGGATCCAACGTCCCCAGTTGTAGCAAAGTGAAGGCGGAGGTGATGCGGTGCCTGAACGGAGCAGGCGGCAGCACTCCGTGCTTACTTTCGTTTGATTACGTCGTCAAACCCGCGCGGTACAAGCAGCTCTCCGAGGAGGAGGCGCGTCTCCTGCGGGAGAACCCCCTCGCCACGCAGCTGTGCGCGACGGGCGTGAATGCGATGGAGGAGGTCGTGCCCGGCACAGCGCGACACGTCGTGCGCGCACCGATGCCGACGACGACGACGACGGCGGCAGCAGCAGCAGCCACAACGACTGCAGGAGGTGAGGCGGCCGAAACGTCTGAGGGCGGTGTAATGGAATGCAACACGGCGGCAGCAGAGGCGGTGAGCGCCGCAACGCAACCACAGCAGCAGCAGCAGCAGAAAGAGCTTTGGCTCAACGAGATGTCCGACACGACTGCGCATCACGAAGCGACGGCAGGAGGGATCTCTGCGGCGCCGCCGCTGCAGCCGCTACAGCGGCGTCGTGCGTGCGGCGAGGTGGTGCAGTCCTGTCTCCACGCCGCGCGTCGTGCCGGCAGCACGCATGGGCAACTTTTCTACTGCGAGCCGCTCCCGCCGAATGCGGCCGGCTTCTTTGCCGCCCACGGCAGCATCAGCCACCTACTCGCCGGCTCCACCGTGGCGGAGGGCGGTCGCCTCATGCCGTCGCCGTTGTGGAACGGCGTGCAGGTGGCCCTCGCCACGATGGCTGTGGGCGAGGAGGCGACGTTTGTGATGGGGCCCGAGGACACCACGCGCTTCTCCGCCCCCCTCGACGGGACGGCATACATCCGCGCCGGCACGTCTGCCTTTTCCTCTGCTGCCGTGGCTGCTAGCGTGGCCAACGCCAGCGGAGGCGCCGGCCCCTCCCTCGGGCACGGCTCGATGGGGGAGCCCCCGCTGCGCTCGCCGATGGTGAACTTCGTGGTGTCTGTACAGGAGCCGCGTGCCATCACCTTCAACACGCCGCACTCACGACACCGGCCATCGCCACACCGCACCAGTCACCCTCCCAGCCTCCGAGCGGGGGACGGCGGCGGCGGTGACGGCGTACGCAGACGGTCACGGAGTAACTCCACTTCGTCGCACCGACGCAGCTCGTCAGCGGCGTCGTCGCCGTCGGCGCAGAGCTCACCAGCGTCCTCGCGGGCCTCGTCGATCGACGCGGCTGCCGAGCGCGGTCGCGGCAGCGGTGGGGCACCACGCGGTCAGCAGCCACCACCGCCACCACCACCGTCACCGCAGCAGCGCAAGTCGTCGCGGCTCTTCCGTGTGCGGGATTGGGGCAAGAAGGGCCGTAGCTCCAGCGGCGACAGAAACGGCGAGAAGGAGCGGAAACCATTGGCGGGGTCGGGGGCGAGCACGCCTTCCTCTCAGCATCAGCAAACGTTTCCAGCGCCGCTGCCACCGCATCCCTCACCCACCCACACCTATCCCCCCCGCCGGCGACGCGGCAGCCACACCGCGCCGCTTTCCATTCCAACAACATCGACCAAAGCAGTGGTGCCCGTTACGGCCGGTCTTGGCGTGCTTCAGCCAACACCGCGGCCGCCCCAGCGAGTCTACTCCCCCGCGCACGGCACCCCCGTGACACCGCCGTCATCGTGGGGTGACGGCGCCGCCGTGTCGGACGACGTGCGTGCCTACGAGGCGGCATCGTACGGCGCGGTGGAACCGGTGGTGGTCGGCCTGCGCCTGCGCGAGCGCATTCCGCTGCTGCCGATCCGGTTCACCAGCGCGCAACCCACGCTGCTGATCAGCGCAGAGCCGGTGGCCGAGGACGGGGAGCAGCAGACAGGCGCGATGGCGTGTGTGCGTGAGGCAACAACTGGAAGGGAAGGAGGTGTGGGGGCGGCGGAGGAGTCGAGCAGCGGAAAGCCTGCCGCGCCTACTCGGTTGCCTGCCGCAGCGCCGGCTGAGAAGAGCGACCAGCGCACCACGTCAAACATGTCCGCCGGTGCGCTCAGCGCGTGCACCACCACCGCCGCGACGACCTCCGTTACGTCGGAATCGGTTAAGCGTCGCGGCATCGTGACAGACGCGCTGCTGTGTCTCCGTGCGAGCAACCTGATGCGGGCGGAGTTGGCCACCTCTTTTCATTATTTAACGCACCGAAGGGGGAAGGCGGAAGGTACAGCATTGAATGGGAAGGAAAGAACGTCGTCGATGCCTGACGGCCCTCGCGCTTCACCGCCTACGATGCACAACCGGAGTCTTGCGAGCACGATGCGATCTGTGCTGGACCGCGTGGAAGTCCGCGACGCTGGCCGCGCTGCGCTCTTCGCGGCAATTATGTACGTCATTGATGGCAAGCTGCTGAGCACGCGCGATCACGCCCGTGTACTGGAGGGCGCTTGCTGTCGCGGTGCTGATGCGAACGGGGCGAAGGCGCGCAACAATGAGCTGCCGGTTGCCGTTGCTGCTGCTGCTGCTGCTGCTGCTGTTGCCAGTCCCACAGCGATCACCCTTACCGGCGCAACGACGGCAGAGGGAAGCGCACGAGGGTCTGCAGCAGAGGCGACATCGGCACCCGCAACGCTGCCGGTGCCTACTCGGTATCTGTGGATGCCGCACTTCCGCGTAAGCGACGCCGTCGGTGCGTTTGCGCGCCATTGGCACAGCGGCGCCTTCAACAGCCGCTGCACGAACAGCAACAGTAACAGTACCAGTCGGCGAGGGACGAGCAGCAGCCAAGGAGCGTCAGACCATCCCAAGCAAACATCCAGCGTTTCTTACCGCACGTTATGGCGCACCCTTGACGAGTTCACGCACTACCCCCACTACACCGCGACCGTCTCCTACACCGTGTCCGTCTTCAACTCCGTCACACGTGCGTACGAGCCCTACGTGTCCCCGGTGCACGCGGCGGGTGGAGCTGCCGCTGATGCTTCTGATGGTGATGGTGTTGGTGGTGCTACGACGCCTCTTATACGCAGCTGCCTCGGCTGTGTCCTGCAGCCATGTTGGCTGGATGCGGTATTGCGGGCGAACCGATGCCCCTGCGGGACCGACATCCACGTCGTCACGCGTGGCCACGCAGCGGAGGCCGAGGAGCGTCTTTTCGTCTGCTCCGTGTTGGCCGACATCACCGCCGCCTCTCAGGAGGCCGCAGCCGCCTTCGTGCCTCCGCACTCCTCGACGTCGGTCGAAGGGGCGGACGTCGGCGGCGAGATGAACACACCCGTCGGCGCCACCGCGACTGCAGGGAAAGGGCGGTGGACGACGCCAGCCGCAGCACCTGGCGCGCCCACCCAACCCACGAACACGACGACGACGACCACCGCAACTGCGTGCTTGACAAGCGCCAACTACCACCACAACCATGCGGACACGGTGACGCCGACAGCGCTAAAGACACATGGCAAAAGCACGCACAACGGCACGGACGAGGCGGCCGCCGTTGCGCTGCGCAGTCTGGCAGCCAGCACACAGCTGCTGAAGCGACGCGGTGGCGAGCAGCGGTACCGTGTACGCGTCTACGCCTACGAGCCGGCCCTGACCTCGCAGAGCTTCTTTGCGTGCTCGCCGAAGGACGGTCTCGCTGCTGCACAGTCTTTATTGGTGGACGCTGCGGTGCTGCTGGGGTATTACTTCAGGGTCTTGGATGGCGTGGCGGACCCCGCGTTGTTGCGGACCGGCGGTGGATTCATCGACGGCTCCTCGCCTACGATGCGGATGCCTCACCTTTCCTGTGCCGTACCACCGGTGCTGCGCAGCAACGCACGCCTCGTCAACCGTAGCGAGGACTCCCGTCAACGTCTGCTCTATCTCCTCTTTGGCGACCAAGGCACCGACGTCCTTGCCGCCGCAATGGAAAGCGCACAGGCCATGGGATACACCTCTCCTTCTTCCACACTTATTGTGGGTGCTCATGCGCACAACACGTCGGCGAACAGGACAGATACCGTTGTCAGCCCCCCAATTGAAGTCGTCGCCGCTGCGATGATGTTCGTCTCTCCGTCCGCGGCGAATGCGACCCCTACGCTGGCGAGTCGTGTCCCCCTCGCGCTGGAACGTGTGCTGCTGAAGGCGCTGCCGATGCTGTACCTTGCGATTTGCCTCTTGACGTTTGGCGCCGACGAGGTGGACGCGTCGCCGGCTGTGCTGTTGGAGCGGTCATACGGGCCGTGGTGGGAGCTGATCAGCTCCCCACAGCAGCAGCAGCAGGAAGACCATCGCCCCTCGGCTCAGGCAGCCACCACACGCAGTGCAGCCACGCCCGCCACTGCTACTACCCCGCCAGCACCGACGGATGAGCAGGCGCAGCTGCTCTTTGGCCGCTACACGGCTCTCGGAGAGTGCTTTCACCACCTGGCCCTTCTCTACGCGGAGTTGCCCGGATTTCATTCGCAGAGTTGGGAGGCGTGCAGCATGGCGCTCTTCTACCTCCCCCGTGCGGCGTCCCTGTGGGCACTGTGGGGTGAGCTGTCGAGGCGGCTGGGTCACACGAAGGAGTCAAGCACAGCACTGGGAGTCGCGGTGCAGCTGTTGACGACGCCGGCGGACGAGACGGCGGACCGCAAGGCCGGTCAGGCGCTTCCGTCGGGACGGCTGACGGAGGCGTCGATCTCGCCGGAGGAGCCGGTGGATTGGCGGAGTCGGGCCGCACTTCTACGACACCTGCGCGAGCGGGTGTAAAGGAAAAGGGAGAAGGGAGGCAAACCAACAGACAAAGAAAAGAAGCAGCAGAGAAGAGAGAGTCGTGTGTAGGCAGCGAACAAGCAAACAAACAAAGCAAACACGACAGGGACGCTTTTATTATTATTTACGTTTTGAGGTATTTGGTGTTTTCACGTTCCCTCATTTATTTATTTCTCTCTCTCGCTCTCGCTCTTTAAGATTCTGTTGTGTCGTCACCCTTTGCGACGGTGGCGGCGCTCATTTTCTTTGTTTGCCCGTGTCGTTGGTTTCGATGGCTTCTTCCTTTATCCGGCCGCCTTTCCTTCTTTCAACTCACGCGTTCTTCTCCTTCTTCTTTCCAGATTTGCTTGTGCCTTTTCTTTCCTCCTCTGCTGAAAAGGACAGTCAACATCCATCAGGGGCAGTACGTGGATCGTTACACCACCACGGTAGCGAAGTGGCTCCTTAACGGCTCTCCCCCATGGCGTGAGCGTTCAGCCCAAGTCTTGCAGGCGATCAGGTCTACTGCACACACAGGAGGAGCATCCCCCAAAAAGCATCTATCTTCTCATCGCGAAGTAAAAGGTGGCTGTTGTTAACGCTTAGCAAGAATGAAAGAGGAAAGGTAGTGCGCATGTAAGCTCTTCCTTCTTTTTTTAAAACGAAAAACTGGTTTATCGATCAATCGCACATGCTGTCTGATGAGCACCATGCCCGAGCGGCCCGACGGAGCATTTCCCATCCCAGTGAACGCCTTCACAAAAGCGGAGAGGGAATTCAAGTCTCGTTTTGCGGCTTTTCCGTTTCACCTCCGCCTCCCTCTCTTCTTTCGCCCCTCCTTTCTTTCACGGATCAATTTATTATTATTATTGTTTTCTCGCTTCGGATGGAGCGTCCTCCTTTGCATATCTTATCCGGCCTTTTACACGGACCTTCTCTTCCAGTGCGTGTACGCGTAGCTCACTGAGACTGCCGAGGTGCTGCAGCGTCGCTTCACGGGTTTGCCGCCCCCCTCCTTCTCCTTCTCTCCCCTCCATCCTTCACTTACGCATCGTTTTGTGTGTCTGCACTGTGCAGGGAAGAGTCTCACACCGTCGAGCGACAGCATTTTTTTCCCCCCAAAAGAATAAGAACAATAGCCTCCTCCGCAACCAAGAAGCGGGTTGGGGAGTGGGGCGGGGGGACTGCGCAGCCTCTCTGTTTCCAGTACGCTTTTTTTTTAATTCTTGAGGGGTTCTCCTCTCTCTTTCGAAGACGGCACAACTACTCGACTGAACTCGCTGCGCCCTTCTTTTCCCCATTTGCGGTGTTCAACACCCTCTGCGCTGAGCGACTTCATCCTTGGTTTTCTTGAATTCAGTCCTTTCTCTTCCTCTCCGCACGCCTGAGACATGGAAAGGGCGGCGACGACGTCCAGCGAAGGCAGTTCCACGAGCATCGAGCTACACCTCGGTGGTCGCGCCTCACACGTCACGCTGCACGCCGCCCCGCACGCCACCGTCGCCGATTTGCTCTCCGCCGCCATCGTAGCGGCAGCTGCCTCCCCGGCCGCCGTCGCTGCCGCCTCGCTGACGCCACGCGTACTCGCGCGGGACTACGACTGCGTGGACACGACTGGAAATCAAATTGCCCTGCCCACGCTGGCTTCTGCGGCTCCTGCGTCTCTCATCGTGACAGAGAAGAGCAGCGGCCGTGGCAGCCACAGCAACCCCCACCACAGCAGCAGCAGCAGCAGCCGTGGCAGAGGACGAGGTAGAGGACGTGGGAGAGGGGGACGCGGAGCCGCTGGTGCTGGTGGTGGTCGTGGCCGCGGCGGCGCTGCCGCGAGGGCGCGACTTCCTCGCGGAGGCAAGAGCAGCCGCCACAGCAACGATGGCGGTGACGAGGAGGACGGCACCGACGCGAACGGTAGCCACGCGGACCGGGATGCCGAGGACGAGGGAAGTGGGGTAGAGGATGGTACGAGCAGCGTCGAAGAAGAGGAGGGCGATGACGAGGATGGCGTGGCGGGGCAGGAGGACAGCAGCGAGGACAGCGATGACGAAGACGACGCAGCCGAAAGCAGCGGCGAGGACGAGGAAGGTGCGAGCGACACGGAAAGCGAAGAAGAGGAGGTCGTAGACGAGGAGGAGGCGAGCGACGGCTCGTTCTCCAGGTCGACCACCGCCAGTACAGCGACGACGACGACGACGACGACGACGCGCGCACGACGTGGTGGACGCGGTACAGCAGCAGGATCGTCAACTGCTTTGCCCGGGCGCGGTCGTGGCCGGGGTCGTGGCCGGGGTGCCGGCCGCGGGGGTCGGCCGCCTGCCTCCGCGCCGTCCGCGTCTTCGCTTCCTTCCGTTGCGCCGGTGAGCTCGGCTGGGGGTGCTCCCACTGCCTCCGCCCAGCCGCCTCGGCGCACCCGCCGCGCCGCCGCCACTCCGCTGCTTTTTACACCCGACGGCCTACCTATTAAACGAAAGCGCGGGCGACCCCCGAAGAGTCAGCAGTTGGCGTTTGCGGCTGCCGTCGCGGCCGCCGCTGCCGCTGCGGCGTCTTCAGCTGGTGGTGTCGGGACGACCTCGCAACCCACCGAGAAATCCGCGCGACGGACGCGGCGAGGTGCCACCTCGGATGCGCCAGCAGCGGAGGAGGTGAAGCCACGCCGTGGTGGTCGGCGACGTCGCGTAGACGTCATTGCGGAGGCCCACGCCACAGCGCAGCGTAAAGCGGACGCGGCCGCACCGTCTATGACGGCAGCAGACAAGGAGAGCGTCGTCACGGTGACCGGGTTGGAGGAGATCGGCGTGTCTGCGGGCACAACACGTGGCGGACGACGTGCAGCCGCCGCCGCTGCAGCAGGAGGAAGCGTTGTGGAGGCGACGTCGAAGCGCAGCCGCTCGCCCTCCTCGTCATCGCTCGCCGCCACTGCCGCTGCTGCTGCGGGTGACGTCGCGGATGGCGCGATGGGCGGACGGGCTGGTCGGCCGTCGCGTTCAAGCAGCGCGTCTCCACATTCTACGCCGCCTACTGTGGGCGCCGCAAAGGCCGTCGCGGGAGGTGCGGTGGACGATTGGTCGAGGCCATCCGAAGGAAGGCCCGAGCTCTCGGCGTACTCGCTGCGCGCGCAAAACCTGGCGTCGCTGGAGCAGCAGCAAAGGCGGCAGCGTCTACACGAGGAGGAAGAGCTGGCCTTGCGGACGCCACGGCGGCGGGTGCGGCTGACGTACAACGTCTTCTATCCAACGCCATCGTTGTTTTCGCCTGCTCCTGCCGCCGCTGAGGCCGCTGCCGGCCAGGATGGTCCTGTGACGCCGGCGTTGTCGCGATACGCGTGGAACACCGCCCCGACTGCCTTCTCTGAATTCCCGCAGGTGCAAACTTCGCTGTCGGCGCTGCTCCAAGAGGTTTCTTCACGTGCTGCAGCTGTCGTCACTGCTGTTGGAGCGTCACCCGCACCCACAGCAGCCCCGGCAGATGTGGCGGATTTGCAGGTGTTGAGCACCGAGGCGTTGCGCACGGTGGCGGGGTGGCGCGCCGGTGCGCATCGCACCCCTTCACTGCTGCTGAGCCACCCGTACGCACCGTGGCTGCTGCCCGGCATACGTCTATACCGTGTCTCTCCGTGGAAGGCTTATTGCAGCAACAGCGAAGCCGCTAACGACAGCGATCAGCTCGCCATAAAACAGCGCCAAAGGTTGAAGAGCGAGAACTTGCCCGTGAAGCATGAAGTGGACGACGACGACGACGAGGAGGAGGAGGGCGGCCGTTCCCCCTTACTCCTTCGCCCCCACCACCACCACCATAATCACAAAGCTGATCACGCGACGTCGACACCGCGGTACTGGTGCTACGCAAATCAATCGCTCGTTGTCCCGCTCGTCGTCGGCGGGTGCGTGCAGCTCGTCAACCCGGAGAGCAAAGACAAGAGTCACCAGTGGACCGTCTACGTGCGTGGGTTGTGGAACGGACACCCGGAGGAGGTCGCCAATCCGAATCCCAGCTCGTCATCCTCTCCGCCTGCCTCGCCCTCCACGGTCACGCAACCCGCGCCACTGTCAAAGGGGAGTGCGCCGGGCATGAGCGAGTCGCAGACCTCGACCTTCAGCACCTCCGTCGCGAGTCCGAACGACTACTTATCCGACTTCATTGAGAAGGTGGTCTTCGTATTGGATGAGAGCTTCGTGCCGTGCGTGCGCACCGTCGCGTCCGCTCCATTTGAGTTAAGCGAGGTGGGGTGGGGGGAGTTCATTGTTTCCATCCACGTACATCTGAAGCTCCCCGCCCACACCCGCGCCGCGAAGCGGACGCGGCGCCAACTTCTCCAGTACTACTGCGGCTACAACGGACGAACGGTGATGCAGACCGCAGACGGGCGCGGTACGAAGCCGCAGGACCCTGTCTCCACCTTCATGGGAGGCGGGGCGCGCGATCCGAACAGTCTGTGGACTGCCTTGGCGACACCTCTGCCGACGACTGCGGGATCGATGCCGCCGACGCCCGCGCGTCCGCTGGCCGATCTGCGCGACCAACTGCAATACGACAGTCTGCTCGACATCAACTCCAACAGCGGGGCGCGCATGACGTACTATCGTGGCCCGTATTTGCCCCCGCACCTTGAGTCCTGCGACGTCTCCTCCGCGAGCGAAGGCAGCACGAGCGAAGAAGAGGCGGAAGAGGAGGAGGATGCCACGGACGGGAAGAGGACGGCGAACTCCGCAGGCGCCTCCACCGACGAAGGAGGACCGGAGGCCACCACTCGGCGAAGTGGAGCTGTCGGAGAGAGCAGGCGCTCGAATGACGTCATACTCGGTGGCGCGGTGAGTCGAGACGCGAGTGAGGAGAACCGTACGAGCGCCGTCGCTGCGGCTGCCACTGCCATCGACTCCGCCCCGACATCATTCCCCGCCCAACCGGAACTGCCGCCATCCAATCCGTCGGCGTCCTCTTCGCCGTCGCGCAGTGGCAGTGCAACGCCGAATGCGACCTCGCAGGACGCGATGGGTACGCTCTCCCATCGAATGACCCCTTCCAACGGCAACCACAGCAACAGCAACAGCCTCAGCCCCACTGGCGGAGCGGCAGAGGTGGACCCCGACGCCCTTCTGGAAGGAAACGTGGGGTGCACCTCTCGAGCAGCGACCTCACCGTTGTTGCGCACCGTCGGTGCTCTCCCTTCCTCGCCGCCGCCGGCTGCCCGTCGTGGCCCGGGCCGTCGTCCGCGTCGCTTTGGATCGGCCGCCTCTTCACCTTCAGCGTTGGGCGGACGTGGTGGTACTCCTGGCAGCGCGACGGCGACGACGACAGGAGCTTCTGCACCTGCCGTGGGGAAGAAGCAGTTTGTTGAGGTGCACGTCGGGCACGGCAGCAACGCCGTGGTGCTTCAGCATTTGCTGCGCTTCAGCCACCGCCCCCGCTACCCAGCCGCCATCCCGCCTGCACGGGATCCGCGCACGCAGGGCCCGCGACCGGAGCTGCTAGGCTACACGATGGTGGCGGAGCCGGTCGTGACGGAGCAGTACGATGAGCTGGTTATCCCATTGGACGTGTTCTGTGATGCCGATGGCGATACACCGAGGAGTGACACGACAAGCGACTGTGCCGCGGCCGACGGCGCCAGCTCTGCGCCGATGACGAGAGCGATTTCTCAGCCCCGTGTTCAACGAGTTCTGGAGGCAGCGAGCAGACTGGAGGCTCGTCTTCGCGCTACGCTGCGCCGCCAGCTCTCCCTCCACCTCCACGCATCATCCGCAGCCGGGCAGCCCAGCAACTTTGTGCTGCCGCTAAGCAACGTCGAGGCGCAAATTTTGGGTCACCCGGGCGGCATCTCCGCCTGGCCCAACGTGGTGGACTACGGGAACGGCATCGAGCGCGACACGGCGTACACCGCCGCCTACCTCAGCAGCGTTGCCCGCAGCGCGGAGGAGGACGGCTGGCTGTCCGCGTCGCTGCGGCAGACCCGCAAGGACTTGTTTCGCTCGCCCACGCAGCTGTGCGCGCTGGTGCCACTGCTGTCCGACGGCGGCGACGCAGAAAACGATGCGCGTGTGGAAGAGGAGCCTCACGCGTCGAGCCGCCGCCGCAGCAACGACAACGACGACGACGACAAAGGCAGCGCATCGAAGGGGGTACCCACCGTCGATCCACCCTTCTCGTTGGCCAAGAACAGTAGCAACATGGCGTGGGTGACGGCACTCGAGTATGACCTGGCCGCGCTACTGATGCGGCTGCCGTCTGCTACAGCACACAGCGTCTTCTTCGATTTGCTGCTGCCACGCGCAGATGAGCTCGGGGCGGCAGTGTGGACGGATGTGCGTCGTGGCATCGCCGCCTTCTGTAATCAGCACCAACACCAGAGCAGCACGAAGTCGGCGGCGACATCTGCCTCCTGCGTGAAGGACGAGCCGCTCTGGGGGACGTCGGCGCTGCAGCAGCCGGATAGCAACGGCGAAGAGCAGACGCACGTCGGCGTGGGTGATGGCAGTGCACAAGGAGGGCCGCCGCCGCAACACCAACTTTTCTCGTCGTCTAATGCAGCGGTGGTGGACGAGATGCTGATGTCGTCCCCCGCGCATTTGTCGCGCGCCTACCCGCTGTGCACCTTGCGCAGCACCGACACCGGTATCGCCGCCCTGCGCAGCAGCCACACGACGGCCGCCTCTCGTGCCCCATCAGCTTCCATACCCTTCTCCACTTCTACTCATGCCGCTGCGAGCACCACCGTCAACGCGCAGGCTGGCTTATTGAACTTGGGCGCCTCGGCCGCATCGGCCACGGCGCACCATCCCACCCACGCCAGCGTCGCGGCAAAGACGGCCGCATCGAGTCCGCTTCTTTTCCACGCCAGCGGTGGCGGCGGCAGCAATAGCAGCAGTCACGGGCACGCACAGCAGGAGGCATTTATGGCCTCGCTGCTGCGGGACGGCCAGACACGCGGCAGCTTCGGGCACGACGGCGACGTGGCGCAGCTGCTGTCGTGGCGGACAGCTTTGGAGAGTTCGATTGACGCGATGCGAGTCGAAGTCGCGCGTCGGCAGGCGGCGTCGGTGCTGGAGGAGCTGTAGCGGCGTCCTCGATGCAGGGGCGGCACCCCCAAGGCTATTGGCCTTTCTTTTCTGTTTGTTGTTCTCTTCACCCAACGCGAGCCAACGACCAGTGACGCGGTCGGCGCGTCGTGCTCCGTGTTTCCTTTTTTCTTCCTGTTGCGTATCTGTGTGTGTGTGCGGGTGTGAAGTGTTGGATGGCTTTGAATCGTTATAAATATATAAAAATATATATATATATTGATTTGCCAAAGGAGAAGGGAGCTGCGATGGGCCAAACCAGAGGGCGGACGAAGGGGGTGAAGAGGGAGGACAAGGAGGGGAGGGAGAGTATACGACACGCGTGGATCTTTCCAGCATTCCATTACCGCGTTATGGCATGAGCTTGCAGTCCGCCCCTCCCACACATTCACCCCCCCCCCCCCCAAACCAACCAAGTAGCTGACTCCTCTGCTCGTCGTCTACGTGCGGCTATGCTTGCA
The DNA here is from genome assembly GCF_001293395.1 of Leptomonas pyrrhocoris. Classification (NCBI taxonomy): domain Eukaryota; phylum Euglenozoa; class Kinetoplastea; order Trypanosomatida; family Trypanosomatidae; genus Leptomonas; species Leptomonas pyrrhocoris. The sequence goes on from NW_015438359.1 coordinate 326,542, forward strand.
GCTACCACCACGACAACTAAAAAAAAAGGGCATCACGAGGCGGGTGGTGAGTGCACCCTTGTTGCTGGCGGCGTGTTTTGGCGCCTCCGCAAGGAACTCTAACGCTTACTCTCTCTCTTCACCGTACTCATCTCTCCCCGCCTCCCTTGCGCTCTTTGCTTTCCGCAACACCGCCGAGTGCTTACGTCCCCTTACTAGATATTACTTCTGCTATTGCCACTGGTACTTTTCTCGTCCATCGCCTCTGTACTGCCTTCTTTTCTTTTCCTATTTGGTTCTCCTCTCCCCTTCTGCGTGCGCCGCGCATTGCTCCTCAGAATTCCACTCATATATATATATAGTAAGTAAGTAAGTAAGAAAACACCGCCCCCGAGGAATTCAAACAGAATAATAATAGTAATAATAATAGAAAAAGGAAATGCCGACTGTTGGTGAGATAATGTCCGCCCGCAAGGCGCTGGACGGCTACGTCTACGAGACCCCGATGATCGCCAGCAACGCCCTGCGCGGCAAGACCCGCCACGAGAGCGTAATGCTCAAGTGCGAGAACCTGCAGCGCACCGGCAGCTACCACATCCGTGGCATGACCTACCGCGTCATCCGCGCCAAGGAGGCGGACCTGGGCATCAACAACTTCATCACGCACAGCAGCGGCAACGGCGGGGCGGCGCTGGCGTGTGCAGCGAGCAACTTCCAGAGCAAGGCGCACGTCGTGGTCCCCGAGGACACGAACTCGCTCATCACGCGCAGCATTCACCACTACCAAGGCAACTTCTACTACTGCAAGCCGGACCTGAAGAGCCGTGTGGAGGAGGAGGCGAAGCTGCTCGAGGAGTTCAACCGGCCGGCCGGTAAGCAGCAGAACCGCGCGATTGTGATCAACCCATACGATGACGAGGCGGTCATCACGGGCCACGGCACGGCGGGGATTGAGCTGATGCTGCAGACCGACTGCGCGGTGGACTGCGTCGTGGCTCCTGTCGGTGGCGGTGCTCTCGTATCGGGCGTGGCGATCGCAGTGAAGGGGATGAAGCCGCACGTCGGGGTCTTTGCGGCGGAGCTGGCGGACCCGCCAAACCACTACACCGACTTCAAGCGCGGGGAGTCCTTGGCGGCGCGGCAGCAGCGCCACGGCCTCTCGCACCACGAGGCCGCCGCGAAGGGCAACCGGCATGGCATCCGCACCCCGCTGACGGACTTGGCGACGCGCTACATTGACCGCTACGTGGACGGCGTGATTCACGTGACGCCGGAGGAGATGAAGTACGCCTTCCGCTACGTGTACGAGCGGTGCAAGCTGGTCGTGGACACGAATGCGGCGATTGCCGTGGCGGCTGTGCTGTCGTGCCCGCCGGCGCTCGACAACTACCGCCGTGTGTGCGTGGTGCTGTCGGGCGGGAACGTGGATTTGAATGACATTCCCAAGCTAGCCGTGTCGCGATTGTAGGCGCTGCTGAAGAGAGAAAAGGAAGAACGTGCCTCGGTCTTCAAAAAGACCAAATAGGAGGCCGCGTTCCGTGACGTAGAAAGGAGGTGGGGAGAGGGGAGGTGGGGCGGACCCATGCCTATACACGCACCCCTACACGTACACATGGTATCGGTCTCCTCCCCACCCCGATTCATTAGCGGAGTGGCAGCACAACGCGCCGTGGCTCTTGCGGTGGCGCGGTGGAACGGATGAAGGAGCCACAAATCAACCACGTTGCCGTTTTCTTCGCTGTCAGGCATTTTTCTTTCTTTTTAATTCCACCGAAGAAGTGCCTTTTTCAAAAGTCAGTAAGCTAAAAGAAAAAGTTTTGTTTTGAGTCTCCCAAACAACACAAGAGAAAGAAAGAGAAGGGAAGAGAAAGAGCCCTTAAATGGGGAAGCTGGTGAGAGACGAAAGTGTGATGGAAGCAGCTACGACCGGAGCAGAAAGAGAAAAACCAACAACTGAAGTGTACTCCCTGCGTGGTGCTGCACTGGTGTCATCACCGTTTGTATTCCTTTAGCATTGCGTAGAAAAGGCAGTGATCGAATAGTTTTATCCGTTTTTGTTTCGGCTTACTCGCCTTTTTCCCTTTCTTTTATTTTCTAAAAAAAAAGGATAACGGATTGTGCTGCAGAACAAGGGAACAGTGGAAAGGGCGTAGGCCAATAATGGTATACCCGCATCTCAGACAGATGCACATCGTTGCTTTCCGCCGTGGTTTTTCTTTTCTTCCTCCTCTCTTTCCTCTCTTGCAAGAGCAAGTATCTCGTGTGTGAACTTCGTGATACCCCGCGTCCACCGATGTGTTTTCTTCTTGTCCAAGTGGGCGTGTAATGCTGCATTATATTTATTTAATCCTTTTCTTCTCTGTGTGTGTGTGTGTGTGTGTGTGTGTGTGTGTGTGAGACGAGGCTTCTTGGAGCTGTGCAACTCATCGATATCGCGTCGCGCATGTGCTGTTATGTAAAAAGAAGGAAAGGAAAGAGATAACGAGCAATACAAGTGAGTTTTTGTGGTAGGCGGTGCCGCGGCGCCTGCTCCTAAGTGTTATTCTTTCTTTCTGCGGAGCTCCAGACCTCGATAGTGAGAGAGTGAAAGGAAAGGGAAAAGATGGTACCGCGAGGTCGTATGCGCGTCAACGCGTCGTGCCTCGAGCGGCTCATCTTTTCAAACAAAAGAAACGACATCTTCAATTGCAGCTGCGTCGACGCACTTTTCTCTTCCCTTATTCACTGCGGTTTTTTTCTTCTTCTTCTGGCGTTTCAGCTCAGGCCTTTTTGCGTGTTCAAGCAGATAGGTCGAAAAGCCACTCTGAATGAATTGATCCGTGAAGTTCTTTTTTATTCTCCAACGCTAACACGTACTCCTCCGACTATCGCATACAAGTTTGGAACCCAACCGACACATCATTGTTGTCGCTGTCTCATAGAATCTTTGGGACTCGCTGCATAGAAGTACACATAGAGCCACTTCATTTTTTCTTTCAATCTTATTTCGACGGGGCCATTGCTGTTCGCTGTAACGCTCTCAGTCATCCATACAAATACATAAGCATACACATACACATACCTTTTTCTGAGGTCTGCCGTCCTTCTCAGCGATGCCGTTCGATTCCTCTTCCTCCTCCTCCTCTTGGGCTGCGTCCCCGGCGGTGTCGGGCAGCGGCCAGCCCCGAGGAAACGCCCGCTTCAGGACGTCGATGCAGATGGACGGGCAAACGTGCATCCTTGTCGGCAGCGCAAAGCGTGATGCGCCGCCCACCGGTAAAGCAACCGATGGAAGGCAGGAAACAGTAGGACTCCCCACAGAAGGGAACATGCCTCCGCCAGTATCACCTGCTCGGCGACGTCGCATCTATTCCTCTTTCTCGTCTTCCTCGGCTACGTATTCGGACTATTCCTACTCGGCATCATCTGACAGGTTGAGAGGTACGGAGAGGAGGAGCACGGCGACGACGATGGGTGCAAACGCCGTCATAACGGACACCGGCGCAGACGGCAACGCTGGGGTGCTCACACACGGAGCAGGGAGAGCATCTTCTGCTGCTGCTGCTGCTGCTCAGCCCGCCCTCGTACCGAGCACGGCGCTCTCTCCTGACCCCTATGCGCAGGTGCAGCAACAGTTGCATCACCCACGCCTGTCTGCCCAGCAGGTGCGTCGTGGCGGTAGCGCGGAGGCAGCGTTGCAGAACCCTGCGGGTGTCCCCGGCTGGTGGTCGTGTGAGAGCTCTGTGCTTCCTGACGGCTCCGCGGCGTCATCGTCGTCGGCGTCGTTGTGTGCCATCGGCGTAGCTGCAGCAGCAGCGGCGGCCAACACGCAAGCGGCGCTGCCGGGGAGAGAAGTACGTGTAATGGAGCCAAAAACAAAAGGAGGCGATCGCGTCCAACGAGGGGACCTAACTCTGCTATTGAAGAAGACGAAGGCGTCTTCAGCTGATGTGGCGGTCTTGCCGTCGACATCGTCATCGTCGTCGTGTGGGTGCGCAACGAGCTGCTCGTGCCGCACAGAGGAGGATAATGACGATGATGCCTCCGACGCCGGCACCACCCCGACCGACACGAGCCGCAGCAGCGATGACGGCTCGGACTACCCATACAGCGCATCGAGCTGCAGCTGCTGCCGCCACCCTTATGCCGCCTCTTCCGCGCACAGCCGCAGCACCCCAAGCACCACCACCGAGCCGTCGACGTTGTGTAGCTCCTGTGCGGCAGCGGCCCGCACGCACGTACTTCACTTCCCTTCTACGCACGACAAGAGACACGGAGGGCGTGTGTCCCTCACCTCAGCGGATCGACGCCGTCCTGCACACCGAAGCACGCCGTTCGTAGAACAAGATGTTTTCCTCGACGCCGTGCGCGGCAACACGATGTGGGCGGAGGTGCCACCGCTGCTTCACCTTTCCATGCCTGCCAACACGTCTCGCGGGAAGGACGACATGGCGGTGCGCGCAGGGCGGGAAAGGGCCGAGCTGAGAGCCGAATATATTCGACAGGCTGCCCTGCTCGCGGGAGGTAAAACGACGACGACGGCGCCAATGGAATCCGCTGATCTCGCTACAGCAACGAGTGCGACGGCCCTGCGGCTTTCCTCCAGTACGCAGACGGACGAGGACACGGAGGAAACGACGACCCGTGCGGCACGAGAGGCCGCCGAAAAGCAGCGCGACGCCCTTCTGGCGGAGGAGCGCCTCCGCGGACTCGCCGCGGCGCAGTGTGCGGAGGTGGCCCTCCCCATGATGCAACGTGAGCTCGAGAGCTACGAGACGCGCGCGTCAGCGCTGCAGCAGCACCAACTCGATGTGCTGCGGCAGCAACTACAGGACTACCAGACACGGATCGAGAACCAGCGGAAGGAGTGGGCCGCGGAGCTGGACGGGCACCGTGCGCGATGGGAACTGGAGCAGCAGCGCACGCGAGAGCTGGAGGAGCTTCGGCAGAAGACAGGTCGCAAGGATCAGGCCACTTCTTTCGACAGCGACAACGAGAGAGCTGCAACTGACACGGCGAAACACGCCGTGGGCACGCAGCATTCCGACGGGTCGCTCGAACGGCTGGCCGCCGTGCAGTCGGAGGCTGCGGCCTGGCTCACGAACTGCCTGCTCTCCTTCGAAGAAGACGCCCGACGGGACGTGGAAGCGACAGAGGAAGAGGCCCGTCAGCAACTGTGCCACGTGCTGGAGGGACCGTCACGGCGGGTGCTGCTGCGGTGTCAGATGGAGGTACTTCAGTGGCAGCAGCGGTGTGTGGACGAGCGGCGGACCGCGGCGTACACGGCGGAGTTGCGTGCACTACAGCTGCAGGAGGCAGCTGAACGACAGGAGGTAGCGTCGCGCAGCAGCGATGGCCTGCGTTATTTGTGGGACGAGCTGCAAGAAAGACGACGCCGCACCGATGCTGCGGCGGTGCAGCGCGAGGCACAGCAGACGCGTCAGCGAGCGCGACACAGCCGTGAAAGAGCTCGCGTCTTTACGCGAGGCACACGCGGAGACGGTGCAGCACGTCCAGCAGTTGCGCCTGCAGCTTCTGCACGCCCTGCGCATGCCGACCATCACCCTTCCCGAGGATCCCGCGTCGACACGAACACCACCGCCGCCGGGAGCACCTTTGATGGACGCCGCCTACGCCTACGCAACCGCCACGGCTGGCCACGAGGGCTGCGAGGAAGGACAGCACCGCAGCGGAGCAGCGGAACACGTCGCTAGGGAAGCTCAAGCGACGGCGACGGCGCGGTCGTCTGCGGGTGCAGTTCTGTGGACCGTGGACGACGTACCCGTGCATCGCCGCTTTGCGCGCGCGCATCAGGAGGCGCTACGTGTCGTGCGTGCCCAATGCCGTACGGTGTGAGTGCACTGGAGAGTCGAAGAAGGGGAGGGGAAATATGGTCACCGCCGAGGTGTCGTGCAACGCTGGGGTGGAGAAGAAAAGGGGGGGGGGAGCGGGTAGAAGGGGGCACGTCTACCAGTTTGATGCTTCTGAAACGAGTAACAGCAACCCGAAAAGAACGGCCAAAGACGGAGAACGACGTGGCTTGCTTGTCGAGTGAACCCACGGCGATGATGTGTGCATTCGCGCTTCGTGGCTGTTTCCGTAGACCCCGTAGCGCTGCGACGCGGCTATGAGGGGGTTTCTTCTTTGAAAAAGCCCTTTCTATATTGCTTTCTTCTTTAAACGTTTACCTATAGAAATTCTCTCTCTGTTTTTTTGGAGGATTCCGAAAGAAAGCGGCCGTGCACTTCATTTCTCCTTCTCCTCCTCTTCCCTCTTCTATTGCAGATGTTGCCGCGTACGGGCCCATCGGGATAAGCAAAGAGGAGGAGTGTGTGTGTGTGTGTGTGTGTGTGCCGTACGGTGCAGTCATCGAGCGCAACCACGAATTCGCACAGAAGGGAAAATTCATTGGGCTTTCGTGTGATATTTCTCTGCGTGGCGTTGTGGAAAGGAAAGGAAAGGAAGGCTTTTCTTTCCCTTCTCTACC